>NW_006238964.1:1310649-1328976 GCF_000226075.1 Solanum tuberosum | reverse complement strand
GGGGGGGGTAGAATTTTTTTAAAGATTGCATTTTATCGGTTAATAGACATGCAGTTAACAATGAGCTACTTAATTGAATAAAAGTAATCACAAAATCCTAAAAAGAAAATATCATGCAAAGACTGGTCGATCAACCTCCAGAGAGCACAAAAGGCTCAGAAGGGCACATTGCGAGCGCAAATTCAGCATTGTCTTGATGTCCAGTCAAGATCTGCAAGTAAATATAGACTCTCAGTCACTACTTATAAGAATACAAAGTTGGCAAACTGAACATGTTGTTTAGAAACCCACCAAGTCTGGTCGAGAATTATTTACTCCCAAGGTAGCATGGCGATTAGGCTGAGACTCAACATCCCAAATAAGAACCTGATTCCAAAATTTTCCAAGGTCACCTTAAAGATTTCAGTGGAAACTAAATATTGATATGGACACCAATGAAACAGCAGCCACTAGGGAGGAGACAATTGTGTATGATAGGGCTACAAAAGGAAATTGAAATATTCAGAAGCAGATGCTTACATCAGGACTGTCAGTGTGTGTGGCCACTATTTTGCTATCCTGAGGCAGTTCCCTAATTCGATTCACCTGAAATCATATTATAGAAATTATTGTCTTTCAAATACATATTACATGTTATGAGTGCTTCTGTAATTGATTTTTTTTTAGCAACGCGGGTCGGTCCAGCAATTCCCATTCTTATAGTGAGAATAAGGAGAACAATTAGTATAATTGAAAGGATTCAGCAAGATTCAATGAATAAATTCATCTTCACATGAGAAAGTATAACTGACATAAAAAAGAATCATGACAAAAAAAACAGCTGCACAATTATATTGAAAACCGTCTGGAAAATTATTTTCCCACTAAATGAGGTAAAAAAGGTACTGGCAAAAGTTCAATTAATCTAACCAGAAATTGGGGCCTATAAGCACTAATACTCCCTATGAATCTCTTCCAAGTCTAAATCCAAATTTATGACCCCAAATTATCTCAGTGTTGGGAAATGACACCTGGTTTGGCTTTATAATAAGATGGTTCCCGCATGTTATCTGGTGGACCATATGGAAGGAGAGAAATCAGAGACATTTTGAAGGCAAAAAGAGCAACATACAGAAGATCAAGACAGACTACTTAGGCATTTAATATTTTTGGTGTAAACAAGTAGCTATAGACAACATTGGAAATGTTTTTAATGCAATTGACTGGTTGTAATTAGAATTATTAGGATTTTGTAAAGAGAATTTTGTGATGGGGGACTACACTTTGTTGTAGTACACCTGTGGATATATAGAAGTAAAGTTTACCATTCTCAAAAATATATATATATCGCTATTTCATTTGGCTTTATGCAATAAGTTTCTCAATTTTTGCTCCAAAGATAATTATGCAAGTGTGAGTAATTCACAGTTCCACAAACATTTAACATATTAAGCCATTATGAAGTCTAAAACAAGAATTTAACTTGAAACCATGTGAGAATTTCAATATAAGCACCTAATGACAACCATCCTCTATTACAACACTACACTATAGCAGGCTAGTTCTCTTTGAATCTGAATTTTTAGGGAAAAGGGTATATACCTTTAAAATACACTATTAAATAGTGCGGGGGTAAAAGGTCCTTTCCAAAGTTCGGTATTGTTATAGCGATTTCGGTCAAAGTTCGGATATATTTCAGACCTTTTTCCCAAATTTTTATGTTATATTTTACCTCTATAACAGTTTTTTACGTAAAACAGTAACATCCATCATTATAATAGTACACCCTTTGAAAAATTACCTATATAACATCCTTACTCCCATATCCATATATTATATTTTATCATTGTATAGTAACAAAAAATATCTATTAATTACATCTTAGTTTACTGGAGACGTAACTTTAATTAATTCTGTAAGTCCCAACAAGAAATCTGGAATGTCAAAAGCTCTTGTGGACTTGAATATCTTCTGAGATTTTAAATTTAAATGATTTTTCTTATGTTTTATAACAGAAAATTTTTGAGAAGAATGAGTTCTGAGTATTTTTTGTCTATACTAGCCAAATAAGATGTAAATGTAATGACACTATAGGTGTATAAACAGTCAAGCACTATGATAGGCAAAAATAGTCCGGACAAATGAGGCTGCTACAAGAGGGTTTGACTCTTAGTTTAATTGAAAAAACAAAATGCATTAAACGCTCCACTGCATTAGTGATGAAACAAGCTACCAGTGGAAAATAACTATTCAGGAAATTCTACTAACTGAGCACTAATTGCCTGTATTCTAAAGTAATACAAAATCTTAACAATATGATCAAATTATTAGATAAACCAAAAAGAGAAGAATTCATGTTTGGATCCTATAGTAAGATGGGCAAAGAAAGATGTACCTCACCAGGATGAATAATAGTTTTAAACTTCTTTACAAAAGGCGAACGTGCTTCTTCGTTGAACTGAAAAATAGGCAATCAATATCATAAAAAGTGAATAAGTGGAAAGAACAACAGGAAGAAATAGGAAAAAGCTTGCATCTATGCACAGGAGAACACCTGAGATATGTGTTGTGCTGCTGCAACCCTAGGTTTTACAACCTCACAATTAGCTATGACAAGGGTATTTGGAACGCTACCATCAGTCTGCAGGGAGGAGAAAAAGGGGATTATGATGAAAGTTGAGATGGCCTTCGCAGTGATGTAAGAAAATAATGAGATGACGAAGGATGTGATGATAATAACTACCACACAGACTTATGGAATTTAAAGCAAAAACTGAACAAACAAATACTCTTGATACTTCCAAACAAATACTCTTGATACTTCCAAGCTCTTTACTAGCAACCTTATAAAAATATTATCAAGGCCAATCTAACGTGTTTACCATCACGAAAACATTTTATTTTTTTTTGATAACCGAGAAATCCATCTGTGACCCGCCCTTTGGACCAATCACAACCTTCTAAACTCGGTGGATAATGGGCCCGCCCCTCTACCCTTCTCCACTTAAATACCGGGCTTCGCTTTGCATGGTGTGGGGCTTGAACCTGCGACCTAAGCCACAAATCCTCCACCATCACGAAAACATAACATATAAATGTCAAATAGAAACTTCCCTGTTTGATTTACATTTTTCAAGCATTCACTACGTCTTGATTTCCAGTTCCTGTTCATATTTAGGCTGAGTTTTCATCAAATCTTTGGCATAAAGAAGACTAATCCATCCTTCTCTCCAATGTTCCATGAATCACCATCAACATGGAAAAATTCACTCATGGTAGTGCAACATATTTTGACGAGGTACCAATTTTTTGCTATGGAAAGATCGTTATGCACTTCAAGTCCATACCCGAAGAAAGAAGTATATATGTGCATATTGGATACAAACTGAAAGCTACCCTAGATTAAAGAATATGAAATGATCATCTTGCCTGCTCGGAAAGGTAGAGGCGCTGGCGGTTTTTGTAAGTTGCTTGCTCAAACTGGGGGCCCCATCTGAAAGAGAAAATCAGTAATTTCATTTATTAGCATCCATAGATAAACAAGCAAAGAAGCAATACTGTCACATGAAGAGGCTGAAGCTACAGTAAAACAGTTAAATCTCTAAATAGACCAAAACAGAGATATAAAAAAAGAGAGAGATACAAAAGTATAAACCAATGGCCAAAGAATCTGCAATCAAATACGGCAGAAAACCTGCATCCCAACAATAGATGAACCAATATTCTGCCATTACACTTCACTGTCAAACTTATGACATAATTGTAGGCTGAGTTTGATTAAATTTGATACATCACTTAACAAACAGCGTGAAAATACTGGAACCTTCGCTGGCGTCTACCCACATCCTCTCCTGTCCTCACACAAAACAGATGTAGAGAAGACTACTTGAATAAGTAAGTAAAATCCAAGGGTATCATTTGTAGACCCTTAATTATGATTTTCACATGGATGTCTAGGTTGACAGAAAATCTATAAACACCAGTTTCTCAAGAAGTAGCTTCACAAAGCACTACAGCCCCCATGCACTCACACAGACCGGTCGACATATCCCCTGTAGATTATCCTTAACTCTATTAATCCCCCTAATCTTGAGATATCCCTTTGGAAAAAGAACAAACAGATATTTTACTTCTATATCAATTTGTTTGCTTACTTTACTTTTTAGTTTTCAAAAAAGAATGTTTGTTTCTTTTATTGACAAATCTTTAGTTTTAATTTTACACATGTCATGTTTAAGACGACAAGATAGGATATTTTGGTACATATATTTAGTTTAAGGGCCACAAGATTCAACATTATTCTTTAACTAGTAAAATTATCCGCGCTTCGCGCGGGAATTTAATATCACGGAATTTATAGAATAATACTTAAAAACTATTAGTCATTAAAACTAAAACACTATATTATCTTACATACAAGATTACGTAATAACAAACATTAATAATATAAAGAAAAATAAAAATTATTACATCTTATCATTTAGCCTTAATAACATAAGCATAAATTAATGACTGTAAAAATACATACCAGGATCTGTAACATAATCAATGGTGTCAGTGAGTCACTCAACAGAAGCAAAGTACACAAATATTTAATTGTGAAGAAGAAGAGGAGGTTCATAATTTTTGTTGTTTTAAAATGAGAAAAAATCCCTCTATTTATAGACAAAAAAGGATAGTGTGAACAAATGTTTATTGTGCCTTCTCGGAAAGGTTACAACTATTTGGGAAAGTTGCAACCCTTCGGAAAGGTCACAACTTTTCATAAAAGTCACAATTTTTCATAAAAGTCGCAATTCTTCATTAAAGTTGCAACTTTTCATTAAAGTCGCAACTTTTCAGGAAAAGGGAAGGCTAGTTTTGGAAATAAATAAATTAAACGGAAATTTTAGTTTGTGGTGGCGCCACGTAAGCGGGCCTAAGAATCTCTTTTATATATATATATATATATATATATATATATGATATGATATATCACTTCTTTAACTCATGTCAAGTCAAAACCAACAAACAATTTGAAACAAGATTCAAAAAGCATTCTTTAATTTCTTGAACTCGTGTCGAGTCAAAACCAACAAACAAATAGAAACAAGATTCAAAAAGTATTCTTTAATTTCTTGAACTCATGCCAAGTCGAAACAAGACAAAGAAACTGAAACAAGATTTAACAGTATTCTTTAATTTCTTTAACTCCGTGTCAAATTAAAATTAAAACAACAGAGGTATGAACAAATGCGCCAAACTAACAATGAGCAGTTTAACACTCTACATTAGGAAGGAAGTGCTGGTTAACAAAACCCTAGATAGATAGAGGAATGGGGATGTGAGTGTACTCGCCAACAAGATTCCACGGTATTCTTTAATTTCTTGAACTCATGTCAAGTCAAAACCAACAAACAAACAAACCAAAACAAAATTCAAAAAGTATTCTTTAATTTCTTGAACTCCGTGTCAAATCAAAATTAAAACACAGAGGTATGAACAAATGCACCAAACTAACAATGAGCAGTTCAAAACCCTAGAGAGATAGAAGAATGTGATATATATATAGGTACTGACCGACAAGAGAGTGAAGGCCAAAGGAGATTGTGGTTCGCAAGCCAATCGTAGAGAACAGGAACCAGAGACTTCCATTGTGTGTACCGTTCGTCGACCGTCGGCGGCTGTTGTCCGGGTTTCTCCGTTTTGTCCTTCATTCTCTCTTCTTCCTCACGTTTTCCCGCCTCTTTGCTCTGCTCTTAATTTAGTACAACACAACAAACAGTCTCTGTACCTTTTAGATTCCCACTTAAATATACTTCTCTAATTTATAGGGGGGGAAAATACTCCTATTGTACTTTAGGTTTTTCTGTTCCTCATCAGATTGGGGTTTTCTCCTTGCCATATTTTAGATAGGTTTAGACAAATATTTTTGAAGAAAAAAAATTGGATTGAAGTTCTTAGAAGTTTTACTTTATTAAAAAATGAAAAAGATTTAAAAATGTTATTAAATTAAGGGAAATTATGCGGATAAGCAAACATATACTAGTTAACTAGGTAACATAGTTATAGTTTGAATTAATTACGGCTCGCAACTTAATTTTAGTTGTAATTACGTCGCCTCTCTCCTCTTTTATACATATACAAATACAAATTATACATATATAATATATGATAGTTATACATATACAATTAGTCTTTCTCCCTCTCTCGCTCACCTCTCTCCTCCCTCTCCCAATCTCGCTCGTCAGATATACAAATACATATGTATACTAATTACATATATACAATTATCTGACATATTCACATATACAGTTCACCTCTCTCCACTCTTTGCCATCGCTCTTCTCTCTCCTCCCTCTCGCAATCTCGCTAACCAGATATACAAATATATTTGTATACCAATTACATATATATAATTATTTAACATATATACATATACAATTCGACAGATATACATGTACAATTCGAATCTCGCCACTCTCTACCCTCTCTCACTCGCCTCTCTCATCCCTCTAACATGCAACTACGAATCGTAAATAGCAAATTATAGCTATTGAGCCTGATTAAGTTGTTTTTAATGACTATATGCGAAAATTACCTCATTAAATTATGTGAAATTGAAAAAATATGTCTTCGATTAATAGTTTATAACCTATTAATGTCTCTGTCGTGGTTCAAAAATATCCTTGTTGTTCCTAAATGTATCAAAAAGATATTCGTTGTATATATTTTTTTAAAAACATTTCATTTCTTAATAGTAAAGTAATTATTTTCTAGGAGAAAATAGCCAAAAGCCCCCCTAATCTATTACATAATTTTCAACTACACACTTATACTTTACGGGATTCTATTACCTCCTGAACATTTTAAAAGTATAATGTATACCCCTTAAAAACTCACACCCAAATTTGTATAAAAAATTAAGTGGCACGCGCTTGCCACATAATTTACCTTTTAAAATAAAAAATAAAAAATCAAACTAGCAAAGCAAGCTCAAATTTAAAAACCCTTGAGTGAATTTTTCTTCATAAACCTTATGTACATCAACTGAAAATTCATCATGATTTTTGTTCAATAAAAAAAAAAGAATTTAAAAAGGTCGATTATGGTAAAAAGATTTACCATTTAATGTTGTTTGATAGGATACGCAATGAATGGGCTACATTGAAGCTTAGTGATGAACACAAAAGAGTGATAATTTTCAAAATTTGGAGACTTCATATTTGATGGTTTTTGGATTTTGGTTGAAATTATTGAGAGCTTAACAACTTTAAAGATGAACGCGGTAGTTCACGACGGAGGTAGATGGCGATTGACGACGCGATAATTATGTGCGGTGGTTGGATCAGGATAACATAACTAAGTGAACTTATAAATTTCACTTAAGGGTTCCTAAAGTTCTCCATTAATGACACTAAAATTTGATCCTCTTGACTTTTGATTTTAAGCTATTGTCAAATTTTCAAATGGATCTACCGTGAAAAAATTGTGATTTGAGGATGAAAATCCGCTTAATGGTGGGAGGCTGACGAAGGACTTGGTGGTGGAGCTGAGTTTCCGCCGGTGCTGCTATGGTGAAGAGAAAAAAAGAAGGTAAAAAGAAAAAATAAGTTGAAACTAAAAGGAAACTTGATTTAAAAAAAAAAAAACAGAAAATCAATATAAACTAAAAATAATCTAAAAATTAAAGTTTTAATTACTATTATTTTTGCTTCTCACTCTATCAAAGAGAGTGAACTACACTTTCTTTGTCATCTCATTCAGGGAGCAAATAATTCCACTTTAAAATAGTTTAAGAGGATAGTAAGACTCACGTAAAGTATAAGTATGTAGTTGAGAATTAGATAATAGATTAAGGAGTCTTTTGGCTATTTTCTCTTTTTTACTAGCAAATATTTGTCTTTCTTCAAATTGAAAAAGATTAAGTAATAGAAATATCCTACTTATTTATTAGCTAGATTGATTTTAAATGAAAGGAAACAAGATTATGGTCCTATAAATGTAGATTCTTTTTAAAAAATGTACTGTTTTTTTTATGAGTTAAATGTTATTAAAAGGTAAAGAAATAATTTATTTATTAGAAAAATGATATATTTGATCCACTAAGTGTGATTTATCTTCATAAGTTTTGAAATCTATCAAACTTACTCAAACGTACCAAACAAGCATACTTGTTAATCCCAAAATTATATAGAACTTTTATTGATGACATTCATAACACAAATCATAATCTTGTATATAGTTAAGTTTAGTATAAAATTACCATTTCTATAGTGAATTAAATAATACATTATCCTAAAATCATAACATGATATTTTATAAAGAGTGTTAATAACACAACTACACACCACTACAATTTGTCAAATTACTATAAGTTAGGAAGATCCATTGTTGAGATGAGATACATTATATATTATATATAACAATGATACGGCTATCTAAAGAATGAAGAACCGCTACTGAACGAGAGCGAGTGAAGTGAGTAAGCACGGAACGAGCTAAATAGAAGTTGTAGCAACGAGCTACTAAGGAATGACTGTGTTGAAGTTTCAAACGAGATGAGATGCTTCATATATCAGCAAGAAGTTACAAATTCGAAGAAAAAATATACAAGCAAATATTATTCAACTAGTGTTCGAGACGTTTTATTATTATTATAAAATTTCTATATATTAAAAAGTTGAGTTATAAATTATAAAATATTGAAATTAACAATATTGATTTTGATGTTTATATTTTATTTATTAAAGAAAATTCATAAAAGTGAAACTATGCATTTGCCATCAAATTAGAAATATGTAAATTTAATTGAGATAATGTAATCCCTAATATAATAAAATATTGATGAATTTTGATCTTGTAATTTTATTTATCTCGATCAGAAAATGAAAACCCTTCCATTGACAAGCATGTAAAACGTAAGAATTATAAATAATTAAAATTTTACGATCTGCATAATATATGATCCGCGTTATGCCCTGTGACATAATAGAGTATTGTTATAAAATAATAAATAATAAAATGCCAAACGGAATAAGGAATCAATAGCACACTCTAATTATCGTTTATTTACAAGTGAAAGTAATAATAAAAGGAAATGATCATACCTCACTTTATCAATGCAATTTAAATCAAGTATTTTTTTTATTTGTGGCTTGCACCTTACTTTAGTTCAAATTTATTTTAAATTGCAGAGAATATTATTAATTTTTTATTATATTTTGTAAATTTATCTATTTTATTGGTTATTTTAAATGATTGAGTTCTTTATTGAACATCATCAAAGTCTCTATTCTTTTCATAAATTTGTAATTACTATTTATTTAGAAGTATTAAAAAATACAAGAGGTTGCTTGACATTAGATATAATCATCACTTTTTATATAGCTAAACTTGTCAATCATGAATATTTTGAAGGACAAATAATACTTTAAATATATTTCTAACATAAATTATGATTAATTGTATTTCAAATTAAAATTACAAAATCCAAATCTCACTTCTAATAGAATTGAAGTCACAAAGAAAAGAGGGCAATGGATACCAAGCATTTAAAACTACACATACTTACTAAATTAATTTCAGTAGTTGTAGCCATTAAATAACGACTGTGTAAAAGCAATTGATATTTAATCATAAAGATACCAACTAGGATTGTGATGGAACGGTATATATTCATTTATTATTAATCAAATGTCTCGAGTTTGAATTTTGTTGGATACATACTATCTTTGTTAAACAACATTTTCCTTTTCAATATGAGACTTCGTAATACAAATTCAAAATTAGTCAAGCTTTAATGGGTGTAGCGAATATCTAATGAGAAACTAAAGAAAAAATATCAATTGACATTACTTTTTGATTTTGACCATATGTACTAAGAGGCTAATAACCTATAAGGGCGTCAAAATGACAGAACATAGATCTCTTGATTTTTTTGGTCGAACTCATTATACGCGACTTATCTAATGCAATTTATTTTTTATACGATGATTTATAAATTATTTCAAAAGGTTTAGGGAATGTTTGGTGTTAACTTTATAAAAATTTGATTCTATATATTACGGGCCACACGCGCCGCTGGACGGCGTTTCTCTTTTTGTAAAATAAAAAACTTAAATGGACGGTTGGTGGACCGCATGTCGGTCATTTTATTAGACTTCGTCATGCTAATTTCCTTTATTCTCTTTTTAATTATTATAATAACTAATTTCTATATTTTTTTTCAAAGTATTCGAATTATTATTACTTATTTCTCAATTAGGAAATAATATTTTTTTTAATTTAAAAATTATTAATCTTTAAAATAAAAATAATATTACATACATATCACTCTGTTCAAATTCAGCGGTGAAATTTTGTAATGGTTGGTGGGTTAATAAAGTAGGACACGGTAATTAGTAGGATGCAGTAAAAACTTTTACCATTTCATTTCATTACTTTTTCAGCTTTCCCAATAAGTTAAATGATGAACAAATTCAATCCTCATGATTGACATTAAAAAAACCAAAATATACTTTATATTATTTTCCATAAGAAAAAGAAAACAATGGCTTGTGTGTGCTATAATTTTGTTTTATAATTAATAATGAAGAAAACATTGCACTATAATTTGCATTAACATTTTTTTTTAAAGTCAACGAGGAATAGAAATAAAATTTTAGAGAAGAAATCAAACTTTGAATAAATATAGGTAGATTATTTTATCAACACGTAAATGTATAATTACTTAGAAATTTTAAATCTACTCGTATTTTGTGTTTTAAGTTTTCCCAAACATTATCATTATTGGGTTTAAACAATTACAAATAAGAATATACTGAATTCGTTCACTTTTACTTGTCACAGTTTGACTTGACACACCCATTAAAAAATAATGAATGATATATGTATTTTACCAAATTATCCTCTATTGAATGATGTCATAGAAAGAGATTTGAAAAATAAGTAATTAATGTTGAAGGTAAAAATAAAAAAAATTATTGTCTTTTCTCAATTTATCAAAAGTGACAAGTAAAAATGAGAATTTATTTTAGAAAAGTAAAAATGAACTGAGGGAGTGATATCTAATTATGATTTTTTGTTTACATAATATAATAATTCTTTACTATTACTCTATCACATATTTTACTCTATTTCAACCGTAATGGTTGCATATTAATTACTACTTATTATGTAACATATTAAAATTGAATTTATACCCTTATCATTTTAACAGTTTCATCATTAGATACATATAATTAATTAAGAGAAACTATTGTGATAATTTAACTTCTTTTTTTTATCTTATTCACAACATATTTATAGTACTCCTATTAAATAAAATTTATCATTACTATTATTATAGAGAGTTTTATGTTAGTAGAAAAACTATTTTCAAATAACTCTAACGCGAATAAAATTTATTCAATGCCTTTAAATTCTTTATACCTTTAATGATGTTAAACTAAACCCAAAAAAACAAGAGAGAAGGAAATTACTCATGTTCTTGTCTACTTAGAATTTTCAAACCTAAAATAACACCATTTGATTTCTCCACTTCTCTGTGAAAATTGATTTTTTTTAACCAAAGTGTTAGTGCAAAATTCTTGTTTTGTTCCTTTTGTTTTGCCTTTATATTTCAGCTGTGTCCTTTGATCATCGGATAGTCTAAGCACACTTTTTAAGACAAAAAGGGGCTGCTGCTTGCTACCCCTCCATCTGAGATCGCAAATTGTCTACTCCTTTTCAAGTTTCAAGTCTTTGCGATCTTCGATTGGGACCTTTTGATCGAGATTTCTACTTCTCAGATGGGTATGTTTTACTTTCTTCTCTTCGGATCCATTCTTGATTCTTGAAGGTTTATATCACTAACCCTTCTTCAAAACCCCTAAAATTTAATGATTCATTTACTGATTTTGTTATTAATTAATGGGGTTTCATGGTTTAGCCCCCTTTTCTTGGGTTTATTAGAAAGTTTGTTTTTTTTTCCTTAGGAAGATTGGTTTTTGCTTATTGGGTGTTTGAGTTCTTTAAATCTTGATCTTGATTTATGGGTTCTTGACGATTGCATTTGATTGACTATTTTTTTCTTGGGTTTGGCTTAGACATGGACTGAATTTGAGTTACCTTTGATTTAGTAGATGTAATTGGGGTTTTGCAGCTCATGCATGTTTTCAAGTTGGAATAGTTTGGTTGTTGTAGATAAAGTAGTTTAGGAAGGATTTGAATCTTGGAAGTGTTTTTTTGGGTTGGAATCAAATTCTGCACACTGTGAATATGCTGAATGCAGTTGCTAAACATACTTTTTGTGATTGTGAGAAAATGTAGGGTGCCCCCAAGAGGGAAGGTTGGGTTGAACCGATAAATAAGAGTAGATTTTACTTAACCACTTAATAGCTTAACCATGGGACTTTCAGCTTTTCTGAATCAACCGAAGCTTCTCCATTTTTCCATCTTGTTACGAAGTATTATGATGCTCTGTTGAAGGTTGTTCTGTTCATGTACAGAAGTTGGGTTTTTGTAAACTTTATACTCTAATGCTTTCAGATAACAAGGATGAGGGTTGTTCAACTCACCTCATTGATGGGGATGGAATGTTCAATGTTGCTGGAGTCGAGAACTTCATGAAGGAAGTTAAACTAGCAGAATGTGGTCTTTCATATGCCGTAGTGTCTATTATGGGCCCACAAAGTAGCGGTATGGATTCTCTCTCAAAAAACCTCAAATAATTATTACTTTGGATTATAATGACTTCAAATTAGTTTGGTGAAGCTTGACGAATAGTAGGTCTTTATCATATCTTTAAGTCATTGTTTGTGAATGCTTCATGTTTTTGACCAACACTGGAGCTGATTCAGATTTTTATGTCCATGTCATTGAGTGCCTCAAGTCTTATCCTCTCCTTTTTGTCAGGGTTTTCTTATTGTATCCTTACTGTTTGACTACACTAATCATCCTAATCTTCCTTTTGGAATCAATGCTATTATATTGTTTTCCAATAGTGACTAAATTTAACTGTGATAATGCAGGGAAGAGTACACTGTTAAATCATCTTTTTCATACTAACTTCAGAGAGATGGATGCATACAAGGGAAGGTATGTGTAATTGTTTTATTTGCTAGATGTCTGCTGTTTAACTGTAGGGGTGAGCTGACCGAATTAAGTATTTTCTAGGTCACAAACTACAAAAGGTATTTGGATGGCTCGATGTGTTGGGATTGAGCCTTGCACCCTTGTCATGGATTTAGAAGGCACAGACGGTAGAGAACGAGGAGAGGTGTGTTGAAAGTACTTTTTAGATGATGGTTTACTTTCCATTTGTTTTGAAATTGAATTTTTTTTTGAAAGAAAATTTACTTTCCATTTGTTGGGCTTATATAAAATAAAGATAAATTCAAAACAAGTTACATGCTCTCGTGACCCACAACAACTAATAAGGCCAACTCCATCATTTATTTTCGTGTGACCAGATGCATATTATCCTTAAAGCATTTTCCCCAAATGCCGTACACCTTTAATAAGGGTGCAGATGACAGATAGCATCATGGACAGCTGTTTGTTACTTGTTGAAAATTAAAGTATGGATCATCGATTCATTTCACATCCCTACTTCTTGCTCTACAAAAATAAATTTCAAATCACTGTAGCTTTCTCTTTGTAAATTGTAATCCTATGATGAACTCACTGAATAACTTTTGAACAGATTTCAGTATATTCCCGGTCTTTGAGATCTTTTACCTCACTGTTCTGCGTGTTAATGTAGTTGCACTGTGTCCAAAGATGTTTATGGATTTCCTTGCTCGACATACTGGGAACCGTTAACTGTTCTGTGATTAATTTGGAGCTAGCCGAAATTTGAGATGATCCTTGCATAAACTTGCTCATGAGGTGGGATAACTAGCAATTGAGCTGATTGTTTCTCATTCAGGATTTACAATTTTTTTGTAGGATGACACTGCATTTGAGAAGCAGAGCGCTCTATTCGCACTTGCTGTTTCTGATATAGTGCTTATCAACATGTAAGTTCCTCTATTATGTGAAATATGCAGTACATGAACTTCTAATAAATTGAAATTAGAAGAAAATATGTATGTGTGGCTCAAAAGTATTAACTATTCAGGTGGTGTCATGATATTGGTCGTGAGCAGGCTGCCAATAAGCCTCTTTTGAAGACTGTCTTCCAGGTAAGTACATAGATGCCTCTTTTATAGATGTTTCTTTTTCCTAACATTCCTTTCGGATGTTTTACGACTTACTCTTTTGTGACCAGGTTATGATGAGGTTATTTAGTCCACGTAAAACGACATTGATGTTTGTTATTCGTGACAAAACAAGGGTAGGTGCCTTCTTCTCTCAGAAGTGCTTTTCTGCCATTTATAGTATCTACCTGTCCTGTGAAAAAAAGTGTATTTAAGCAGGTTGTTATTTCACTTTAATTTGTAGACTCCCCTCGAAAACTTGGAACCTGTTCTAAGGGAAGACATTCAGAAGGTACCGTATTCATGGTTTTTTTAGTTTTCTTGTTTTTTTTCCCCCTTCTAAACTCAACATTATTGATTTTATTGTACCTGTTCTTGCTGTGTAGATATGGGATTCTGTTCCAAAGCCGCAAGCTCACAAGGATACACCGTTAAGTGAGTTTTTTAATGTGAGTCACAAGTAAGATTTCATCTGCTGTTACATTCTCGTTGTCTTTTTATATCTATGCTCACAGATTTGGTGAAATTGATTGAATGTCCAGGTCGAGGTCGTGGCTCTTTCTAGTTTTGAAGAGAAGGAAGAACAATTCAAAGAGCAGGTATGTGTTTTTTTTAAGCATTCGTTGAACATATATGTTCCTTTTTTAGTAGTTCACATCTACTTCTATCACATATGGTTGTCTTGAATATGTTGTAACCAATGATCAGATCAGAAGACTTACTTTTTTGTTTAGTGGCTCTGATTGACATATTTGTGTTCCTTCATGCTTCTTTGTTAAGGTGGCTAGTCTAAGACAGCGATTCTTTCATTCTATTGCACCTGGTGGGCTTGCTGGAGATAGGCGGGCTGTTGTTCCTGCATCAGGCTTTTCATTTAGTTCACAACAGATATGGAAGGTTATAAAGGAGAACAAGGACCTTGACCTGCCTGCCCATAAGGTTATAACCTAAAAATCTACTGCAATTGAAAATTGTCAGTTAGTTATCCATGTATTAATGACATACTTAATTTTGATCTAATTACAGGTTATGGTAGCTACGGTGCGGTGTGAAGAGATTGCCAATGAAAAATATGTGTCTTTTACTGAAAATGAGGTATACAGAAGTGTTTAGAGGTTTATTTGAGAAGTTATATCTTGTTCTGTTATATCTACTACTTTGAAGATCACTGTTAATGGTAAATTAATTGACCTTGTTGTAGGAATGGTCTCAATTAGAAGAGGCAGTTAATTCTCATTCTGTACGAGGCTTTGGAAGGAAGGTCAGCTCAATTTTGGATGCTTGTCTATCAGAGTAAGGACACAACTTTCGTGTGGTATATCATGGTTGTGCTTCTAGTAACACGCACAAAGAATGTTGGAAAGCTAGTATTTTCACATGTGAAGTTTATCTGGAGCGGATGTTCTTAATGTGATATTTCTTGCCTTCCAGAAGGAAGCGTCTAAGCATTCTTGTGATTAGAGCAAGGAGAATATATGAATTAATTGATCATTGCATTTTCATCACATTTGATAAAGCTTATGGTATGAAAAACAGCTAGAACAGTAGCATTAAAGAGCGTTGAGGACAAAGGATAAGACTTACTGGTTTCTCTGAATTTTATCTGTTTCTAGTTCTCTGCTAGAATCCTTGAAATTTTGTTCTTATCAGATGCTCCTCCCTTCTTTGATTACCTAATTAGCAGTTTAATGACTTAAGGTGTTGGGAAGGAAATGCTGGTGGAGCGGTGTTTAGGTTGATATACACAAGAACTAATGATACGCTAGAACTATGGTTGAGGTTCTGGCGGACCTTATTTTGGTTTAGCATCAATATAGGAAAGCAAAGAGATTTAGATGAGTACTTTGTACAATATCTTTGCCATATTGTGCTGAAAGGAAGTTGTTTTTTTCCTGATAAATAGTTGTGAGGTGTTACTAGGTATGTCAAAAAATGTTTTTTATGGACTGATAAAAGAAAGGGTGTTACAGTATTAGGTATGTGGTTGTTGTGGCTGGCTGTGGATGATCCACCTTCTCGCTGTGTTTTTGTCACCGGATTTACTCTGACTGGAATAAACTTCTTGGGTTGTGTGCGTAAAATCTCTGGATATTTTAACAAATATGATTACCTAAACCTAGGGTACAAATAAAGGAAGCAAACCCTTCTCTCAGTGTTCCTCCTTCCCTCCATATTCTTGTCCTTTCAATTATCGGAGAATTACCTCTGGTGCACTACTCTTTCTTTTTCGTCCTCGAGAGTTAGCTAGTTGCCAAAGGTTGAGGGATTTGTGCCTTAGGTCACAGGTTCGAGCTTTGCGCCAAGCAAACTAACTACAGTATTTAAGTGGAGAAGGGTAGAAGAGCGGGCTGATTGTCCCCAAGTTCCGGTAAAACTACTTTCTTTTTCTTCTCCCTCACCCCAACTTTAGTCACCCACCCCACCCTCTTTTTGCAGGATTATATTTCTCTCCTCTACCGTCATTCTTCCGTTCTACTCCTAGACTAATAATGATGGCTGGGTAATACTGCAGGGCGCCTGCCGTTCCGCTGGTCCAGTTTTTTTATTTTTCTTTCTTTTCATTTTGTGCTTTCTCCTTATTTTTTCTATATCAAAAACAATCTATCAACTATTCCACAATCCTAAATTTGTTGGTGTCCCCGCCATCCAATTCCTTTGTATCCATTCTCTCTGATTAGTCTCTTTTTATTCTAATAGTAATTTGTTTTATAAGGTAAATTTCTGAACTTGGAGTTCTCTGAAACTCTCTTATCACTGTACTGATATACATGCCTCTAGTAAGGCTAAAAACACTCCTGGCGAACACCAGATCTGATATAGATATAACAGCTACTGAGCCTTTTTTTTTTTGATGAAGAACAACTACTGAGCCTTTACCACAACTAGGTGGAATCTATAATACAAGTACTCTGCTTCTATTGTATTTTTTTTTTTTTTTGCTGAATCTCCCTTGATTCCATGAGAATATAAGCGATTTTGAGACTTATCTACATCTTTATATTTAAGCACTTTTAGTCATCATAGTCACATCTACAGAATGGCGCATTTTGTCGGATGTGACCCATTTCTAATTTTTTCCGTTCTTGTATTACTGCACATATGTCTTAACATCTGCCTTTTTGTGACGATCATCCTGTGGATTTGTTGGGCTTCAATCTCATATCACACTCATTTTGTGACAGTATGGCCTGAATATGAGTGTGAAGCAAATACAATAGTAGTAATTGAGAGTTAGTTTGATCAAAATATGTGACTTTGATCAGTTGAATGAATTTGATCTTTTAGAGCTTTAAATAAGTAGTTATATGTATAATATTAGCAGGAAATTTTCTGATGTCCTGAAATAGAAAGTATCATATTGATTGAAATGGAGAATATTCATTTTATTGTAATTTCTCCTACCATTTTCTCCCTTGGTATGTAATTTTTGTTTTTCATTTATGCATATATACATTATAAGAAGGGTGCACATGGATAATAAGATTATTTTTCTTCATAGGTATGATACCGAGGCTACCTTCTTTGATGAAGGGGTTAGATCCTCAAAGCGAAAGCATTTGGAAGAGAAATTGCTTCAGGTACCGGGCTAGGCTCTGCTCTCTCCTAAACCTGTTTTACTACATACACACAATCCTTTGGGTATATTCCCTGCATTAACCATTCTAAATTGACCTACCCAACCTGCTGGTTCCGGCATCTTAATGAGAACTCTTTGGCTTCTTAGAGTCAACCAAATAAATGCACATGCTAAAATTTCTTAACTTAATGGTACTCATTCAACTAATGATGCAAATGCATTTTCTAAACACAATTTTTTACTCATTTTGCTCAAAATGAAGGGCCCTTTTATTAATTGCAATCCCCCTCTGATTTATCCTGTCTTTTGTAGCTTGTCCTACCAGCCTACCAATCTATGCTGGGACACATCCGATCTGATGCTTTTGAAAGATTTAAAGATGCATTTGAGAAGGCATTGAAGGGGGGTAAAGGGTTTGCTCTGGCTGCTCGTGAATGTGCTGAGTCTTTTATGTCCCATTTTGATGAAGAATGCACAGGTATAGGATGCAATCTGCCATTGCTGTTACTGGTTTACCCCACTTGATTTATATCTTTTTTCTGTTGATGAGGACATTTTATCATTATGATAACCCCCCCCCCCCCCCCCCCCCCCCCCCCCCCCCCAACA
>NW_006238964.1:1259336-1310108 GCF_000226075.1 Solanum tuberosum | reverse complement strand
TACTAAGACCCCCCCCCCCCCCCCCCCCCCCACACACACACACACACAGAGGTCATAAAAAACGATCAAGGAGTTGATACCCTATCTCGTGCAGGGAGTCTGGTTATAAAAACTGTTGATTCTCTGGGAATAGTCTTGTAGAGCTGACTATGCTTCTCTTAAATGTCAATTAGTTGAAGTAGTTGCTTATTACTGATGATTATTTATTGAAATGTTCACTTGGGTTTGCAGGGTAAATTTCTGATGTTTTTTGTTGCTATAGCGTACCTACTTCTATGCCTTTTTGGGTGCATGTGATTTGAGCTGTTATGACTATTGATATGTTCTTCTTCCCTTCTCTTGTAGAAATAACAACTTTTCTGGTTGGAAATATCAAACCAGAATAATTTTTGCAAAGAGATTGGTGTATCACTTGCTGATTTTCAGCATTTGTAGGAAACTAGTGTTCATTAATATTTCTCTTCTAAAGATCTTGCCGACCTTGTAGTTAATGAAATAATGCCCAAAGACTGGAAAGCTTTAATAAGTGATATTTTGTGCGGGAAATAAAATGTTGAGCACAGTGTCAGCATCTTGCCTTTTGAAATCTGACAGCTGATGCATTATTTTGTAGATGCTATTATTGACCAAGCAAAATGGGACTCATCTAGAGTGAAGGATAAGCTGAGGCGTGATGTAGATGCTCATATTGCTGAAGTTCGCAGTGCCAAGCTGACTGAAGTGACAACCCTCTATGAGGTATGTAATGTGACAACCTTTATAGTTTACCATTAAGTGTCACTTTGTAGCCAGAGTCTCCTTACATTTTGGAGGGTGCTCGTTTCTGAAGCTAGCTTCTGAGATTGAACAATGCCCAAGGTCCATTTTCTTAACATGATATTAAAGCCATACCAATCTTTCCCTGTTGTTTTGTTATCCAACGATAAACCCTTATGTTATTCAACACATCAATGTTTGACCCTTGTGTTGTTCACCTCCAAATGTCCAGAGTGTGTTTTGGTTGAGTTGGTAAGGGTCCCACATCGGACCAGCGCATGGGATGTCATCTCCCTTATACCTCGCCTTCTCATGTAACTTTCGAGGTTGAGTTAGGGCCAAAGTTTACTATATTAATGTGACTTTGCGGAACTCACTTCATTTTTTTGCAGTGTTCTGTTCTAGGATTTTGAGGTAAAAAAATGGGCGTTGGCATACTTGGGATGTTTAAGATTCCCTGATTAAAGGAACATGTCATCACTTAGTTGCCTCTGATAGCTCAATTAGCTGGTCCCAGATGCATATTATTTATAACTATTTGTTGTTGTTAGAGGATCCTACATGATAGCAAACAAGTGGGATGACCATTTGATTTTAAGTTCAAATGTAAGTTTATCCTGGAACTGAAGAGAAATTCTTTGTTAGACAAAACTGAACGAGGCATTGGCTGGACCAGTTGAGGCTCTTTTAGATGGAGCTGGTGATGATACATGGCCAGCAATAAGAAAACTGCTTCAGCGTGAGACTGATACAGCAGTCTCTGGTTTTGCTGCTGCACTTTCTGGTTTTGAAATGGATGAAGAAAGTAGGGATAACATGGTTTTGCGGTTGAAAGATTATGCACGAGGAGTAGTTGAAGCGAAGGCAAAGGAAGAAGCTGGAAGGGTCTTGAGTCGCATGAAGGACAGGTATGGACATGAGTTGATCTTTGTTCTACAGCTCTGACATACACTATTTATTATAAATATGCTGAGAGCTGAAAACTATTGGCAGGTTTTCAACATTGTTCAGCCATGATCAGGATTCTATGCCACGAATTTGGACTGGCAAGGAAGATATTCGCGCAATTACTAAAACTGCACGATCAGCTGTATGATTGACTGACATAAGTTCCCTTCTTTTGGTGTGTGATTTCACGTGTCAATTATTACATCTAAGATTGTACTGACTTCTCTCGATTTTCTCCCAGTCTCTGAAGCTCCTGTCAGTTATGGCTGCAGTTCGCTTGGAAGATGAGGGTGACAGTATAGACAAAATACTTATAGTTGCTCTTGTAGATGGAAAAGCCGGTGCTTCCTCCTCAAAGAGCATTACATCAGTTGATCCTCTGGCATCTAGCACTTGGGATGAGGTAATTCGCTTACTTATGTGGTTTGTCTTGGAATGCAAGCAAAAAAATTGGCCAACGAAAAGGGGAAAGATAAGATTCTTTCCATTAATAGGCCAGTCATCATTACACAGTTCAGATTGTAGATATTTTGTTTGGGATCTCGCTGGTGATGACCATCAACTAAATTATGTGAAAATTTGGATTGAATATAATACAATCAAGTTCTAAACGTACACGCTAATCTCCACAACATTGTCTGAGGTGTTCTTTGCTTCATCTTAATGATTTGATTTTTCTACCTGAAAAGACTACAAAGGTCCTAAGAATTTTTTTCCTCTTTAGGAACTAGACTTTTTTTTTTGTATGATTAAGTAATCTTTGCGTGGTATAGTTCAGCCCATCAAAATTTTCATCTTGTGGTCAATTTATATTGCAGGTCCCTCCATCAAAAACTTTGATTACACCTGTCCAGTGCAAGTCTTTGTGGAGACAATTCAAGACGGAGACTGAATATGTTGTTTCACAAGCCATTGCTGCTCAGGCAAGATATTAGATTCTACTCTGCATCTCTTTCTGCTTTTCTGACGGTGCATTCTTTTATGTTGTTTGATTGTCGGTTGAATCTCGAGAAGTTTCAACAAGGGTAGGAAGGTATTGTAAATGCTGGCTATATTCACTAAATAATGGTATTAAAAACAGTTGAAGTGCTATCATGTCCATTGAACACCCGAGATTTGTTTTGATCAAAGAGTGGGATGTACCTTTTGGTACTAGGAGGTTGATTGTCTTTCATGCTAGCTGCTAGGTGTATGAATTCTAATTTTGTAGTGCTAAAAAGTCCGATAGTACCTATACACCTGTAGGTTATGTTCTGGCATCAATAATGTTTATTTGAAGTTTTGCCCTTCGTTCTTGATAACTTCTGATTTTCTCTTATTCAACTTTCAGGAGGCTAGCAAGAGAAATAATAATTGGTTACCACCTCCATGGGCAATTGTTGCCATGGTTGTTTTGGGATTCAATGAATTCATGACACTTTTAAGGTATTCCTTCTGACTTGTAGTTCATGATGCCCCGCTATATTTTACAGTATAACATGGTTTAACTCTAGCTCATGCGGTTTTTCTCTCTCTCCAGAAATCCTTTATATTTAGGGTTTATATTCGTCGCCTATCTGCTATTTAAAGCTCTTTGGGTGCAAATGGATATCTCAGGCGAATTCCGCAATGGAGTTGTAAGTGCTGAATCTTCTTTCTCAGAGTTCTATTGTTTGCAAACTAGAAGCAATTCAACCAAATAACTTTTGTAGACTCTTGCTAGTTGCTTCTTAAAAGACTTAGAACACTGATGATTTTCAGTTGCAAATGACGTTCTAAAATTCTGTTCCATATACAAAAAAGAAGTAATGAAGTTGTACCCTTCGGGGTGGCCCAGTGGTTTGGGCTTGAGACTTTCATGTTGGAGGTCTCAAGTTCGAAACCCCTTGCCAGCAAAAGCATGGGGTTTGCCTTCTGAGTCGAGCTCGTCACACCGGGCTTGCCTAGTGCGGGTTACCTCTCCTATTTGGTTTGCGAGCTATTGCATAGGAGCGAGGGTTTTACCCTGTGCGCACCCAAAGGGTAGCAGCTGCGGGTTTCCCTTGTCATCAAAATAAAGAAGTAATGAAGTAGTGATCTTCCCGTGGTGCTTCTTTTCATCAGTCTGTTATTTTCCTGGAGATGTTTTACCTAGGCTAGGTAACTAGGGGAAGGAAGATAAACTCATAAAAGTAGGAGATGCTGGAAGGGAAATAATTGCCTTTCATTTTCTTTTCTGATCATCCAAACAAACACAGCAACAGAACAGAAAATCTTGTAACTTCTCTTTTCTTTATCTGTTTCCAAGCGATGCAAGGAGTAGACATTTGTGGTCTTTCAGTAGGTTGTTATCTCATTTGATTTTCCAAGGGTGAAATAGATTTGACATTTCCTTTCTATTTTTGCGATGTTTTATACTTCACTGTTTATATTGTTATGTAAGTCAAAACACAACCACTCTGGCTTAATCTTCTTTATCCACTTAATTGCTTCATTCACAAATGTGGAAACTTATGAAATAATGGTCTTCTCGGGAATGTGATCTTCTATATGCATTTTGGCAGCTTCCTGGACTTCTCTCTTTATCCACGAAGTTCCTTCCTACAGTCATGAATCTTCTTAAACGACTAGCAGAGGAAGGGCAAGGTATGGCAAATGGTCAACCTCAGGGTAACCCTGCTCTTTCGTCAAAGAGCTTCCGCGGTAGCACAAACGATCACGGTGATGTATCAACCAGTGGTACATCCGAAGTAACTTCAGAAAATGGAACAGAATACTCTAGCTCCTCATTACATGACAAAGCCCAGTAAGCTATTGTTTATAACACCCACTCTTATTCTGCGACAGCAAAGTTTTAATGCTCATCCAGACGTGGTATGGTGCACAATTATGCTTGATTGCGGCTAGCACTATTAGAGACAAAGCATATGAAAGAATCAGACACTGAAGGCATTGATTTTTGTACACTGAATAGGCTGTGTTTTAATTCTCTCTTGTTCTTTTTACAGTTGATTTTATTTTGTTGGTGAACTAAGAGGGCCATTCTTTTCTGTGTTGTTTCATGTTTGTTATCATTCTCCTTGTTTGCCATCAAAATTTTCTTGTGAGAAGCCTAATATAATGTCTGTATTTTATGGATAAGCTGATGAAAGATATCAGAAACTATATTTTCTAATGAGATGGGATTTTTGTCAATATTATTAGTGAATCTCTGAAATGTTTTTCTTTTTGCTAAGATTGTGATGTAAAATATGTGCATCTAGGGAAGAGTGAAACTATATCCTAACACCTTATGAATTTGGTTGGTTATATGAATTCTCATTGTCCAGGTTTCTCCATTCAAAGTTTTTATTTGTATTACATCACGAATTGTTAAGTTTTGCGCTAGCCTATCGTAACCCTCCTCTATATGAGCTTGAGAAGGACAAAATATAAGTTCGTTTGTAATCAGTTATATGAATTTTCATTGATCATGTTTTTGTATCTAAGCTCTATATGTTAGCGTATGGTAACCCTCTAACTTTTAGTAGTTTCTAGAATGAGCATCAGAAACTAGTAAAGCCATAAAAAACAGGTGAATTTCTATTTTTAGGGTAGGAAGAGTGTATGGACCACCAATTATTGAATTTCTAGGCTGTAATATACATTATTTATCTAGCTATATATTGCTATATATATTAGTGGTTAGTCTTTTCTGCCAATTTTGTCAATTATTATTTGTGTAATTGCTGAGTTGTTATTATTATGCTATAATTACTGAGCCACGTGAGAAGCCTATAATTGAATGAGTAAATTGATTTTTTCAAAAGAAGAAGAAAAAAACCCACTTTTCCCAAGCCAATTATAAGAACTATACTACACTCTCTGAATAGTTGTCACATTTATTTCGCAAGTTAATTTGACTAATTTTAAAAGTTGAATTAAATTTTAGATATTAAAAACTATACAAAAGTATTATAAATTACAATTTTTCTCATATCATATGATAAAAAGATACATCTTAAAATATTGGTCAAATTTAATTATTCGAGATAGGACTTGTTTTGGAGTTTATGGTCAAATTGTTTTTTTTTCACTGTTTTGACAAAGACTAAAAAGTGTTAACTTTAGGAATTTTTTTTTTAAAAACCAAAGTAATTTAATGCATATTTAAAGAGAAGCTATTTGTATCAACCCTCAACCATATGAACACCATTTTTGTTATTTTCTAAAAAAAAAGTGACAAAGATATCTGGTCCAGCTGGGTGCATTTATAATATTTCTTAGAAAATATGTGTAGTTAGTTTCAAAGGCCTATTTCTCTAGCATCTAACTATGTTACGTGATTGAATACTTGGAACATACATAATCATAATATTAGGTAAAGGAAAGAAACTTTTTTTTTTTTTTTAAGTTTCTCATCCGATGTTCAATATCTGCATTAAGTTTGACTAATTTGTACTCGCGCATTGTGAAAAGGATTTCGAACATGATTTTTTTTCATATTCAAGGCTCAATTCGAGATTTCTAGTTAATGATGGAGAGAAATATTGCCGCAAAAAAGATTTATCAGCAATTGAGTTAATGATATTACATTTATAGTCGCTAAAGCCTTTAGCGACATTTATATAATGCAAGTTTTCAATACTCATATTTATTATTGCCACTAAATATAATATTACAACAAATATATTATTACCAAAACATCCTTTATTTGTTATCATGCCCGTCAAGAAATTAAAGAGAAAATGTTTTAATTAATTAGCAAGTCAAGTAAATTAAAAATCAAATTACGTGTAATTAGTTGGATCTGTACTGAGCATGAACTAGTGGACTATAAAAGAGAATGGATAACGTATTTGAAGAATCCCAATAAAATCTGTTGGACACAATATGTAATTTTATAAATGGAGTTTGAAGAAGATATGATATACACAAAGTTTATTTTTACCTATATGAGTTAGGGATATTGTTTTCGATATATCCCAGAATTTTAAGCAAAAGGATTGTAAAACAACAAAATACAAAACAAATTCAACAATAGGTAGTAATACACATTAAATAATATAAATATTCATAGCTGTTGGATTTCATTTATTACTGCAAACTAAAAATGTAAGTTCCCTTTAATTAACCAACAAAGGAAAAAAGAGAGAAAATGTAAAAGAGGAACAATTAACTTCCAGCTGGATGGATGGGTGAAATAATAATAATAATAATAATAATAGTAATAATAATAATAGTAATAGTAGTAGTAATAATAATAATAATAGTAATAATAGTAATAGTAGTAGTAGTAATAATAATAATAATAATAATAATAATAATACTAGTGCAAAAGGTAGCTCCATTTATTTATTTTAAGAATGTATAGCTAGATTTATTTATTTATTATGAATGTAGCTAGATCATGAGCTAGCAAGCAAGCAAAAAAGGTGAATTTTTATTTTTAATCCGTTTTAAAAAAATGATTATTTTCTTTTTCTTACATTATTTTAGCTTTAACTTTCTACCTGACATGTTTAAAATTACAAAAGTAAAAATCATCTTAACACATTTGACATAATTTAATTTAAGACCATAAAATTAAAAACTTTTCTCTATTTCTTATATTCAGTAGGAAAAAATTATTAAAAAATGACTAACTCACTAATATCTATATCTATAAATATATAAACCATTAAGTGGTCGGTGAAAAAGGGACATACCTGAAGAAGGAAAAACAATCTGCTGTGCTAACTATATTAGTATAATATGCAAAGACAAATAATATATATTTTATATATATTATATAATATAGTTATATATGTAATATAACATATCCATCTCTTGGTTAAATCACCTATATATATATATAAACTCAATGATTAGTGACTGACAAATAGTGTAGTGTAATTTTATATATTCCTCCTCCTCTCTTGGAAGTTGGAAATTGTTCATTCTCAAAAATGTAGTTTGGTTGTCCACATGATTAAAAGGCGTCAAATAATCAAAGGTTTTGATTTTAAATTTTTCTAATTATATATGAAATCGTTTTTGTTAAAGAGAGTTTTACTTTTTAATATGAAATTTTCGGAAACAATCTGAACTAAGTCGGAATGGATATAAAATATCAGATAAAAAATCAGCAAAAAATTAGATATGTTGAGCTGAATTTGAAAAAGTGCGCTAAATTGATAAATCGACCAATTTGTCGGGTCATATTTAATAAGTTAATTTCTTCACCTTTCATAGATTTGAGTCTTTCTGAGTACATAGTTACTTTTATTAAGTAATACTATACCTCCTAATATGAAATTTCCTAGCACAAATTTGAATTTAATCGAGCCTAAAATACCAAAAACCAAGAAGAAAAACATAAAATATTTTAATTTATTCTATTTAAATTATATTCCAAAATTATATAAAAAAATTTACAGCTTTCATCTCTGTCCTCCTTTGATAAATCGATCCCACAATCTTAAAGTAAAACAAAGAAAATATCTATCACTCTCTGGCCAAAATCTTTGAATTTATTGCTGTGTACATGTTTGGATTAGATTTTTTTATTTTATTTTATGAAATCATTTTGAATTTTACCATTTGAATTAAGTCAAACAAACGAATCTAATACAATTCAAAGTGACTGTACTATATTTTACCAAAAACTTGTGTAGTTGTGTGTCCTCTCTTTAATAAAAGTAGTACTCTCCATATATCCATGTTTATTCGTATTGACTTCTCACTGGGCTGTTCAAAATCGAATCGAAGCTGATAATTCGAATTGAAAAAAAAGTAATTAGTTTATCCGTAATGGGTTACTAGTTTAGCAGTTTTGATAACGGTTTTGATTTTTTTTGTTATCGGGTTATCAATTCTTAACGGTTTTAGATTTTTTCTTAACGGTTAACCGATAATCCGATAGTAAATTAAATAATTATATTTATACCATTTTGTATATAAAGTCCTTGACTTAGAGTTTGGTTTCCTACTTTTATTTTTGGTTGTCCCAAACTCTTGGATATTTTACAATGTAAAAGTGTTTGCTTTTGAGAAAGACGTAACTTGTGAACTCATGTGCATGGTTCATTTGGTTTGTCACCTTGTTTTAAAGTGATTTTCAATGATTTTTTTGTGTCAAATCTTAACAGTTAAACCGATAACGATCAATAACCGATAAATCAATAATCGATAAGCCAATATCTTAATGGTTCTATAATGGTTTAGCATCTCTACAAACCAATAACCAATAAGTCAAACCGATAGACTTCAAAATCGAATCGAACCGAACCGACCGATACGGAGCCCTACTTCTCACATCTCTTATCAATAACAAATTAAATAACAAAATTTTATTCATTATCTCTTTTGATTTTCTAAACTAGATAAATAATAATGAGCATTTATTTTTAATATAGTTGACAAGTAAAAGTCTACGATTTTTTATTTTTTTTAAGGTCTTAACGCTATATATACATGGTGGTTTAATAATAGTGAGCTGTCATGAGAGGGAGAAGGTAATAAAAAGTATTATTTTAATTTTATTAGTAGGTAGATAGAACTGAATCGAACTGCCAATATGAATGCATTGATGATTCAGTGTAGCAGTTGGCATTGATTTCCCACACCATTAATGGCCTCTCTTTGAATTTAATATACCCACCTAGCTCTTTCAACGTTAAGCATCCATTCATTTTTATTCGTCCAATATTAACTTGTTTAAGAGTTGTTTGTAATTAGTTAAAGTTATGCAATGATTAATTATGAGTGAATCAATCTGTTATTTTATGTTGATATTAATTATACATGTATTAATTATTTCATCTTTTATCTTGTATAAAATAATAATAGCCATATATAGCTCAATGCACAATGTACAATATATTGTGAGTGATAAGCATCGATTCATTTTTAGTTGTCTAATATTACCTTGTTACAACTCTTAAGAGTTGTTTGGTAGCTAGTTAGAGTTATGCAAATATTAATAATATAGAGATTAGTTATAATGAAATTTATGTATTATTTTATGCATGTATTAGTTATTCCATCTTCTATCTAACATAAACTAATTAACACATAGATCCCCTCATAAATTGTACATGTATTTAGTTATCTAAATTGTCAATCAAATGTTAATTTAATTCATGCATGAACATTTTATTTTCTATCTACCTATCAAACATTGTATAAGTTATACGAAAATTAATAAATAAATAACTTGTTTCTCATCCAGCTATCAAACAACCCTTTAAAAAATAATAAGTAGAATGTTTGGAATGAAAGTGTACATCTATTTTTAATATATATCGTGAACGTATACATACATTTTGGTAGAGTACATTAATTAGTAGTGCTATATATATATGTTGGACACACAAAACAAGGCCAAGGAGAAGAAGCCACATAGATAAAAGGTTGAGGTGGGAAGGTTCTTGATCTCCTAGGAGAGTAAATTTGTGTGTTAGTGTAGTTTGTGTCTGAACTCAAATGGCTGTGGTTGGTCCTCTCTCTGTGATTTTCAACCTTCTTCTCTCTTTACTTGTATGCCATCTCCACTTCACCATTCTCATTCAAGGTACCTTACCTTTTTCTTTTCTTTTTTCTTATAGCTAGGGATTTGAATTTCATTCCCTTTTTCATTTTCCATAGTTTTTTTTTTGTTCGTCAAAATCGAGGCAATACTATTAAATCCCCTTTTCACTTGTTTAATTTCTTCTAATGAATTGATCATCCTCATCTATAATTCTTGTAATCATTACCACCTTTTCTTGCAATTCTTCAAAATCACTTCTGCTAATCTATTAGAGATCGATACACTTAATTAAATCGCATCATTTGTTGTTTAAATCAATGATATCTGATAATTTTGTTGCTTCGTTCGTTTCAATCTAAGTGTTTTACTTTTTTTTTTCTTTAAGAAAATGTCTTTTTACTGTATTTGGAAATAGTTTTATTTAAATGTTTGAAGTGTATGGTCATATCATGTGAATAAACTGTTACATGAGATGATCATATTTAATTTAATTATATATTATCACCCATAGTAATTACTTAACCCCTCCTGTATAATATTGGTCTTACAGATGAATTCAAAATTTTGAAAATATTTTCAATATTAACTATTAAATGCATCTCACTTTGCCATTCTAATTTTTTAATATGTATAAAATATTGAATTCAGTTGAACGGCCCTTTGTGTATCATACATTGAATCTGCGTTATAAGTATTATTTATTTGTCGAGTATTTTCTTCTATTTAATTCGTAA
This sequence comes from Solanum tuberosum, assembly GCF_000226075.1. NCBI lineage: Eukaryota > Viridiplantae > Streptophyta > Magnoliopsida > Solanales > Solanaceae > Solanum > Solanum tuberosum. The sequence goes on along the minus strand of NW_006238964.1, from coordinate 1,299,221 downwards.
GTGGTCCTGATTTAATGCAGCAGCAGGAGAAGGGAGATGGGAAGATAAGTATCCATTTATAAGAGAAGCAAGTACATTTTCATCATTTTCAGATTTTGGTAATTATAAAAATTCATATGACTATATAATAGTTGGAGGTGGAACAGCTGGTTGTCCTTTAGCAGCAACATTGTCAACAAAATTTAGAGTTTTATTAGTTGAAAGAGGTGGAGTTCCATTTACAAATGCAAATGTGTCATTCATGCAAAATTTTCACATCTCTCTTGCTGACACTTCATCTACTTCCGCTTCACAATTCTTCGTTTCTACCGATGGCGTTTTTAATTCTAGAGCTAGAATTTTGGGCGGAGCCACTTGCATTAACGCCGGCTTTTATACTCGCGCTGGTCCAAGGTACATACATTTCATTTTACTTGACTCATATATTCAAAAAAATTTATAAGTGCGTCTTTAGTCTTGTAAATTATGTGTCAAATCTAAATAAGATAATCAGATTGAAACTGATAAAGAATGGAGGAAATATTAATAAATAATTATTTGAATTTCTGAAATATAAATAAATAGATTAAATTTAATGAAACGTGTCAAGTCAATGTGAAACGATTAAATGAAACGTACACTTCTTATCTTATTATGGATTTAATTTATATGTATATTGACTCGTAAAAAATAAAGATAGCTCTAAAATTCTCGCTAAATAATCGTAGCTAATACGATTTTCTTAATTGAATTAATAACAAACTTTTATTGGTTAGCGGTACAAGTTGTCCTTTATTTTTTTTTAGTGAAGGTTATGTCGTATAAAAAAATTTCTTATATAATTAGTGCATTAATTTGTTATGATAGGTCATTTCTCTTGGTAGGATAACTATAATTGAAAGGGTGAGTAGTTGTAATCATGATTATATTTTCTTTGAGTCAAGAGAAATACTCATATTTTATCTTTTACATTTTATGTAGTTGTTATCATATATAGACAAAAATAAAAATAAAAATTCTACAGCCTAATTTTGGATTATTCATGGCTGTAATTTGGTGGTTGAATAATGAATTACTCCCCAACTAGAAAAGTGAAATGAGCATGTGGTTTTTAATGCCAATAAATTTTGGTCATATTTTTGTACTCACGTTAAGTTGATTTTATTACTTCTTTGAACCAAACAAAGAACAAAAAGTAGTGGTTCTCATTTTATTTAAAAAAAGAAAAGAAAAGTGAAGATGAAACAAATAAAGAGAGGAAAATACCCACCTATTTCACTATTTGTATGACCAAAAATGTGTTACTTCCTAGTTTCTCAGACTATTTTACTTTTTTACTATACTAAAAATAAATGTCCATTTTTATTTCTTCAGATTGAGATAATTTATCACTTAGTATTATTAATTATAGTCGTCATTGTTTCTTGAAATGTGTGTTAAGTTAAATCTGGACAAGTAAAAATGGTCGGATGGAGTATTAGACTAAAATTTGTTTTATAAATGAAAAAAGATCGAGTTAATTTAGAGAAACTAAATTCATTTCTATGTCAATATATATGTCATTATCAAAAGAATGAATACTAATTTCAACTAAATGTTTTAAGATTCAATTAATTAATGTGTGCATTTACAGAAATATTTTCCACTTTGGTCAGCCTAAGTACACGACCTTACCAAACATGATTTAGACTTTTAAAAAAAAAACTCAACTACAATTATATTCCATTAATTGTCGTGTGAGACCAAAATATTGGACCCATTACAAACCTTTTAGTTATAAATAAAATATCCTTTCGATGACCTTATAATGTGAAAAAATAATAATTTAAACTGATAGTGCATACATAACTAAAACTCTTTTCATTAATCCTTTTGTCACTACTAAAAACCACCATTTCCCCATTGAAATTTGTTACTAAAAAATTGTTCAATAGCTATTCCCACATGTATATTGATTGAATCAGTTATGAAGCTTCCCAGTATTTTAGTGAGAATATGTTTTCCACCATGCATCTTCCAAGTAAGTAATTGGTTTGATAGGAAAATCATATTTTATAACACAAATTTCTTATTGATTCACCGCGCTAGTAGTGTGTGGACAAGCTTTAAGGCATTATCCTTGATCAACTAACAAAGATAAACTTTTAATAGAGTATTTGAGACATATATATGATGTTTGTCTCCTTTATTTCTTAGCCATGAAATAAAGATTTGGTAGGGAATGCAAATGCACAAATATTTAAAGACAAAGCAGAAAATGAGTGTACACAGATAAATTGAGGCCATTATCTATTTAAAACAGGCCAACTACCAAACTTATATAGTCATTTATTGAACTTATACCTATCAAGGACAATAAAATTTAAGTTCCCTATTTATGATGTTTATTCCGTACTATTGTTTAAGCATGAAGGTTTATGATGAATCCAAAGAAGTAGGTGCACTAGCAGTTAATATCTTGGCCTAATGCTAGCTTGCGTCATGCGTGTGCTAAATATAACTCGTCGCTTTCAGTGGTGGAGCTAAAAAATTTATTGTTTTCTCTTTCGAAATTGAGTATTGTTAAGTAGATGATATGTTTAAGGAGTGATAATTTTATGTCCATTAAAAAAAATAAAAATACAATGTATATCGGATGTTTCTTGAGAATTGAGCACTATTAAGAAGAAGTAGTTGGAAACAATTACTATCTTTTGTCTTGAATTCCTAAAGCGACACTTGTTTTGGGACGGAGGGAGTAAATCAAACAGGCTCTCTAGGTACAGAGCGAGTCACAATTGTTGTGTTGAGTTATAAAAATTGATTGTAGATCATACATGTTGTTGATGTTGTGATTTTGTTGAACTTGCAGTTACATTGAGAAAGCAGGATGGGATTCTAAATTGGTGAATGAATCATATCCTTGGGTTGAGAAACAAATTGTTCAGAGACCAAACTTGGCTCCATGGCAAGAAGCAGTAAGAGAAAGTCTACTTGAAATTGGTATCTCACCTTTTAATGGATTCACTTATGATCACATCTATGGAACCAAGGTTGGTGGGACCATATTCGACCACTACGGACGTCGTCACTCTGCTGCTGAACTACTTGCCTCTGCTAATCCTAACAAGTTGGATGTTCTGGTGCATGCCACAGTTCAAAAGATTGATTTTGATACATCAGGTACATCTCGATTAGTTAACATGTTGGTTAACCGTAACCTGAAACACGGAATATGCGTTATAGTAGTAGTGATAATCGGATTGAAATAATTATACGCAGGAAAGAAGCCACGGGCAGTGGGAGTCATTTTCAAAGATGAAAATGGGAAAGTACACAAGGCATTTCTTTCGACAAGGAAGGGAAGTGAGATTATAGTGTCATCTGGTGCAATTGGGAGCCCTCATATTCTGATGCTTAGTGGAATCGGACCAAAGGCCGAGTTGGAAAAGTTCAACATCACAGTGGTGCTTGACAATAAGTTTGTTGGTCAAGGCATGTCAGATAACCCCTTGAACACGATCTTCGTCCCCACAAATAGGCCTGTTGAACAGTCACTGATTCAGACTGTAGGGATTACTAAAAAGGGAGTCTATATTGAAGCTAGCAGTGGATTTGGGCAGTCCGGAGATAGCATCAGTTGCCATCATGGAGTTGCTTCAGCTGAGGTTAGTAGCAATGTTTCAACTTCTATCAATCACATCCTGATTGGATTGTTGTTTCCCGTTGTTTCATAATGTATTGTACTGTATGTTACTGGACACTGGTAAATTCACTTAAATATAACTCTCTTAATTGCTCAGTAGTACTACTCTCTACGTCCATTAATCACGGTTTTCCTAACATTGTGTCCACATTTTGGAATAACCAGATTGGGCAACTGTCCACCATTCCTCCAAAGCAGAGAACAGTAGAAGCAATCGAAGCATATCGAAGAAGCAAGAAAAACATACCACACGAGGCGTTCAGGGGAGGTTTCATCTTAGAAAAGATAGCATTACCTTTGTCAAGAGGGAACATTAGCCTGGTGACTACCAATCCTGACGACAACCCTTCCATCACCTTCAACTACTTCAGCCATCCACGTGATCTAAAACGATGTGTAGATGGTATACGCATTATGGAGAAGATCGCGAAATCTAAACACTTCACCAACTTCACACAGTGTAACAAAGAGACACTAGATAGGCTGCTTAACATGAGTGTCCAAGCTAATGTTAATCTAATACCAAAACACACTCATAACACCGAGTCCTTAGAGCAGTTCTGCAAAGACACTGTGATCACAATATGGCATTACCATGGTGGATGTCAAGTTGGAAAGGTGATCGCCCCCGATCACAAGGTTCTTGGTGTCCATAGGCTCCGTGTCATCGATGGTTCAACATTCAAAGAGTCGCCAGGCACAAATCCTCAAGCCACAGTGATGATGATGGGCAGGTAACATCATAATAATACAAACTACTCCCTCGGTTTCAAAAAGAATGTCTCTTTCCTTTTCTGACAACTCTTTAATTCTAACATTCCACATGACATGTTTAAGACCACAAGATTAAAGGACATTTTGGTACGTTCTACATATTTTTAATTGAAGACCACAAGTTTCAAAAGTCTTCTAAACTTTCTTAAACTCCGTACTAAGTCAAAACCAAACAAACAAATTGAAACGGAAGGAGTAACTAACTTGCTATATGACACTCAACTTAAATCATTTCCTGCTAATTGTCTCATGATTCTTTATTGTCCCATTTGATGCAGGTACATGGGAGTGAAGATTCTAAGAGAGAGATTAGGAAAAGCAGCTGGTTTGTAAAGACTTAGACAACTTTGAAGTAGAAGAAGATTAGACCTATTCTTTAGTTTGTTTTGTTAAGGGGTTGTTGAATCAAGTGGAAAGAATTTGCTGCTTCTTTTTAACCAAAGACTGCAAGTCTTTACCATTCTAATTCTTGGCAAGCAAGTGTGTAGTCTGTCAAGATTGGCTTGCCATAGAAAAAAGGTGGTTCTGTATGTGTGTGGTGGGGGGGGTTGGAATTGAAACATTTTGTGCTGTTGTGTTCACATTGAAATGTGTGAAGTTCATGCTTAATTATTAGCTAACCTTGCATCTATATTCTTATCTCTAGGTATCAATCTTTTTGTACACCGTCAGTGCATATAACTTCCTGTATATGTTATTTCATGAATTTGACTCGACTTGAAAGTATTCGTCCTTGCCTAGAGAGTTTTACTAATAACTCAAACAATAGTCATTAGGTTCATAAGGCAGTGAATAGACACAGAAGCAGTAACCATCATGCTGTAGAAATAGCAATGAGAGTTCAATGAAACTGCAAACAAACAAGTTTTAAGTGAGCAAAATGAAATCATGATCTTTTTTTATAATTAGTGTTGATTCTGGATCTCAAAAGAAAATATTCATACTTGTCAAATAGTAATGGTCAATTTGATTAATTTCCTGAGTGAAGGACTAGTAGTAGGGGTCTGGACTTGTGGCCTAGTGGTCACAACAAACAGAAGATTTCAGAAAAAAGAAGAAAAGGAAAACAGACAATAGAGAAAATATTAGCACAACAAAAATACCCAGCATAGTCACGCTACCTCAGACTCAAAGGTAGAGAGGTTGTTTCCAGTTGACCCTCGGCTCAAGGAAAAACAGTCCAAAGCAATAACAAAAACAACAGATAGTATTTTATTTTTTTTGGTCGAACAAATATATAATGTTGTTTGCAACAAATTTTAAACATATGGAAATAAATAAACCACATAAATAATATCTGACGAAACATAACTTTATTGATAAAGATTGTGGGTACAATTCTGTTCCTCCTTTGATTCTACTCTTCTAAGATTTATCCATGATTCGAGGGTCGTTAGTGCGTATTTCTCGAAGTAGGATGATTTAGATTTGACCTCTATAATCAATTTGCGGAATATTCGAGATCTTGATCTTTAAAAATATCCAAGAGTTTATGGAATATTTTGAGATAAAAAACAACAAATAGTAATAGAACAGAAACTACAACAAAAAAATTCAATAACCGAGGTACAAGGAACAATATATAGTAACATAAATCGAAGGAAAAGAAACTACAGGAGCAATACTACGACTACTAATATGAACAAACAATGCATTACTACGTACTAACCTTCTACCCGAATTCGGTAATTCCACACCCTCCTATCAAAGGCCATGTCCTCGGTAAGCTAAAACTCCATCATATCTTGTCTAATCACTTTTCCCCAATACTTCTGAAAATAACCTCAGATATCAAAAATTACTGAATTACTCATTAAGAAAGAGGAACTACAAAGTTTTAGTCCCACATTAAGTTTTGCACTTAAAGTAGAGAGGAGAGTACATAAAATGGACATTTTAAATCATCTGCCACTGAAAAATACTACAAATTATCAGGTTCAAATCTTCTTATGGTAATATCTACAGACAAAATAAGATAACTCCATGAACGCATAACAGCAATTATATGTTCTAATATAATGTAGGACTTTATGGTTGTTGCTAAAAGTTCTCATCATGTTTTTGATGAAAAACTATGTTCACTCATGCTGCCACTTGAAAGAACTCTCAACCTTTGCCAGAAATTCCTTTTTCTTCCCATTTTCAAAGGAGCGGAATTGAATTGTCTCCTAAAAGACTCAGATTCCAGTGTTCCGTATCTAGCTGATGCACTCTTTAACTCTGTAGCTGATAATGCCATTTGGACATTTAAAGGAGAATCAAAACCTGGAATTGATTTATGGACTAGTGAAGTGTCTGTCATAGAAAGGTCCTCGTGACTGCAACTTCGGGACATAGGCTCTCGTGTATCATCAAATTCATCACATACTAATTTCAAGGCTTGAACCACTTCTCCCATGAAAGGACGATGCGATACTTCTGGCTGTACACACATTGATGCTATTGCTGCAACTTTGCTGATACTATCAATTTGGATATCAGACTCTATAGCTTTATCTATTATTATTTCTAAACCTTCCTTGGTTGTCAGGAGCGGACGAGCCCAGGCTACAAGATTTTCTTGACCTGGAGGTTGTGATAGATCCACAGGTTTTCGTCCGCTTAAAAGTTCAAGGAGAACTACACCATAGCTATAAACATCACTTTTCACCAGGAGATGGCCAGTCATTGCATATTCTGGAGCTAGGTAGCTGCAGCAAATAATTAGCAAAAGTTAGGTACAAGCCAAGATCATATGTTGGGATTCTTCACCATTAGCAGAGGCAGATACAATATAAATTTAACCAGATACTCTAACCTACTCTAACACTCTTCATCACTTCCATGCCCAAACATGAGCTTGGACCGGGAGCCCAAAATAAGTATGGACCTGACTCTGATAATATGTAAAGATATGGCACATAAGCTTAACTCAACTCCAAAAGTTAGCTCATGAAGGAAGGATTGCATAAATCCATATAAGCAGACCACTAGTCCATTTCCCAACCAATGTGGGACTCTAATCCACTCTAACAAGATCATAAAAGCTGATCGCGTCAAGTACAAATTTTGACTATGCTTCTGCATATTAGCGTTGTCGCCTGTCAGCACTAGTTGAAGTATAGCAAGACAGAAAATTTCTCTCAATGAAAGAGTGCATAATGCATACCCAAAAGTGCCCATCACATGAGTGGAGATATGTTTGTTTCCCTCCTCCAGTGCTGATCTAGCCAAGCCAAAGTCTGAAACTTTTGGTGTAAAATCATGTTCCAGCAAGATGTTACTAGACTTGAAGTCCCTGTGTATTACACGAGGGCTCGAGTCCTCATGCAGATATGCCAATCCTCGAGCTGCACCTAATGCAATCTTCATTCTTGCATACCAATCAAGAGGAGAAGCCTCTTTATCAATTCCTGAAAGAGAAACCAAAATCACTTATTCAACCGGATATCTAACATGTCAAATATAAGTTCTGGTGTATTCATTTGTCAGATATGTACTAACCATGTAAATGTGATTCTACACTCCCATTAGGAACAAGTTCATAGACCAGGCAGCGACAGTTTTCCTCGGTGCAAATACCTATCAATTTGACTAAGTTTCTGTGATGCAGCCTACTAAGCATCTCAACTTCCGCCAAAAACTCACGACCTCCCTGCCGATCATCTCTTTTTAAAACCTTAACTGCTACTTTCCTTCCATCATCAAGGGTTCCACTGTACACAAGTCCAAAACCACCTTCCCCAAGGACCTTTGAAATGTCAAAGTTGTTAGTGGCTCTCTCTATATCGTTTGTACTGAAAATTTTCGCAGTTCCTGTGTAAGCTAAAATACTAGAACTGAAGGACATGGATTTTGAGCTGGGCTTACTTGCCAAAATCATAGATCCAGTACCACCTGTTCAATATATAGTCATCAGCTCTAAGACGCATTATGTAACAGTTTATCTGCATTTTCTGTTTACTACTCCCTCCGTTTCAATTTGTTTGACTTGACACGAAGTTTAAGAAGTAAGAAAAACCTTTGAATCTTGTGGTCTTAAACTAAAGACATGAAGAATGTACCAAAATATCCTTTAATCTTGTGGTCTTAAACATGTCATGTGAAAAGTTGAAATTAAAGAGTTGCCGAAACAGGAAAGAGACATTCTTTTTTAAACAGACTAAAAAGGAAAAATAAGACAAGCAAATTGAAACTGAGGGAACATATTTCGGATATTGCAATTCCTATCAGTAGAGTTTACCTGATGTTTTCCCTTGGGAGGAGATTAAAATATGTGGAGGTTGCTCGGGTGATTGAGCATAACATCCGCACTTAAACAACAGAAGCCAAATAAATCCCATGCACACAACAAAGGCTGTGATTGATGATATGACGATCACAATGATCATATTTCTAGCTATACCCTTCTTTCTCATTCTTGATGACACATCTACCCCCAGAGGTTTGATTGTCATTCCATCATTTTCATTGCCAGGATAGGCTGGTAGATCATCAATAGTAGCACTGCTCGAATGACGTGAAGGTGGAGACGGTGGTAACCCTGCAAAAGATCAACTCTATAAGAACTCAAACAATGGAATGTGTATAACACTAATAAAGTGCAGAGACACGGTTATCAGAGAATGGAGAACAAGCAAAATCAGCATGATAGAACTAATTTAGCCAATGAACATTGACATAACTGAAGTAACAACCAATTAAATATTAATGGTACTAATTGACAACCTGGATAACGGACATAAACCATCTCATAGGCACCAAAATCCATAGTCTTAATGAATAACGCCCTCTTCCAGAACTTCTGATAGATGGTAAAAGCTGTGGCAGCATCAAACTTTCCATCTGTAGGAACCAAGTTGATATGTACAATTGTTTTCTCAAGCTGTTGGTCAGCTGCATTTGCTCCCATAATGCGCACTTGACTCATGTTTAGCGAAACACCAGCAGCAATTACCTTGGCTAGCTCAGATACCAAAGGAAAGAAGGTATAGAGTGTGACATTGAGGCGCATCGCAACCTGAATGGGCCACACACAGCCGCAGGGTGATCCAGGAGGTGTGTACGTCAACGGCTCAGTGCATGTCAAAGAACTACAATCTAATAATCAAACATTTTACTTAATAAAAAATGATAGATAAAGGAAACTGAGAGAACATCAATAAGAAAGCTAAAAGCACTTGTCTACGTACCATGATTTGGAGGTGGTGGTGGCAGTGTCATAACAGGTAAAGGTGGTGGTCTCAGTTTCTTTCCTTTTATAGATGAACTCGTTGGCGATATTGTAGGTGTACTCATGGGAACTGACAGCAATACGAAGAATCAGATAATTAGCATTTGTTAAGTGTTACCTTTTATTACAAATAAGAAAAGAGATGATGCATTAGCATTACAATTTATATACATACTTCCCGTGTGACTAGGTTGGAATATCGGTGATGATACAGGTGCCCAACTTATTGAAGAAGGAACAGGAGACGTGAACGGAGAGATCGAAGGACCTATATAATTTATGAAAAGAAAAATATAGTCACTTGTTTAGGTAAAACCAAAAGGTAAGCTAATCTTTGAACCATCCAAATATATATTTTACTATATCTATTTTCTATTTACAAGACCGAAGGCAATATGTTTTTAGAATAGCTTACCTGACCAGCTTGAACTGGGTGGATGGAGGTGATCATATGGTTTAGTAAAGTCACTGTGTTTGTTTCTCCTGTGATGATGCCTGATAGAGGAGATTGAAGGCGCGGATGCAGAACTGTGTACTTGCTTTCCTCCAGAATTCCTAAAATGGGGTGAAGTTGAAGGTGCATCCGCGTAATTAGATGGTTCCAAGATCTTGTGCTGATAAGTAGCTGCAGAACCAAATCTGACTATCAGATTTTACCAAATTCAAAACATAAATAGTTCTGGCTATTTAAAATACCTTTAGTTGGATGATGATATGGGTGTGGAGCACTGTGAAATGCCTCGAGATGGGGCGCAGCAGCAAACCTGTCATGTCTCTTCCATCGAGAAGTTGGAGTGGGAAACAAATCTGCAATGTGTATGCGATGCAACACCATATCAAAAGATCTGCTAGTCAGGAAATATCTATTACATTTTACATGACAATAGTTTTTGTCATTTTCAGTTTGCCACACATTTTTGCATAACAAATGTTGTTTTATAATATCGTATAAATAATCTTTAGGAGGCCTTAAGTATATGAAGATACACGAATGCTAACATATGAGGAGCATGATTAAAAAATGCCTCAAATTGACGAAATCAAAGAGTATATCCTCGACTTCATTTCTAGTCTTAACAGTGTATCTAAAGGCAGTTCACCATTCACAAAATTATCATGAAATGACTAGATGGAAAGCACATTAAAATAAAATGTGTTGTAAAGGTCAGAGATCAAACACATACAAACGGATAGAATGTCTCACCTTCTTGTAGGAGGGATTTATGTGATCCTGCATTTCTCTGTACACTAAGATCAATTCGTCCGTCCTTGAGAAATGCAGAAGCTGCTGTTTTCAGTGAATGTAGGTTGAATCCTGCAATGATACTAAAGCTATTTAGTAACCCTGGAATACTCATACAAAACTAGATCATAACTTCATATTCCTACTTAATTCCTATAGTCATCCATTGCATTTTATCTTCTCCTTCGATATCTAGAAAACAAAGAAAAAACTACTAAATTACAAGTCCAGAAGCAGCTGAGCTTATAATCAACGTGTTCAACCGAACTCAGTACATGTAATATACATATGTAAGAGTGTGTTGTGTTTGAAAAACTAAGTATACAATGAATTTTAAATTTTGAACCCATAGTTATAGAAGGACGAGTTCAGTGCTAAGATTGAACTCATAAAGTTTAAATCTTGGATCCGCCACTGACTACAACAAACACAATTACCCATCCTAACCCTCTCTCACTGGAAGAGCAAACTCACAATCAAAGCCCTTGCTCAAACAATCAAGAATTGCATTCTTGACACAACAATAACAACAACATACCCAATGTAGTCCCACAGAGTGGAATCTAAGGAGGGTAGAATATACGCAGCCCTTACCCCTACCTTAGAAGCGCAAACACATTGTTTCCAATAGACCCTCGGGCTCAAGAAAAAACAATCCAAAAAGAAGTAAAGGAAGTGAAAGCATAACAAAGCATACTGAGCAATAACTACAACAAAATAATAGGATACTCAAAAGTACAAGAAACAACAGAAAGCAATCGAAATCGAAGGACAAGAAACTACCGAACCAATGTGATCACAATATGATACCTGCAGATAATTGGATTGAAAAAATACTTAGAATCACCAAGAACCTCAACAACATGAAACTCTGCAGCAACCCCATTTCCCTCCTCAAGAAAAATGCAGAGAGAATCAAATTACAGAACCATTCATTGGTCTATCAACCAAGAAAAAAAAAATTTGAATGAAAATTGTACTATTTTTAGTACAATGTGGTCAGAAAGAACATGATGATATGTTTCAAGGACTACAAAAATACAAGTGTCTTTAGCTTATGAAAATAAGACCCCAAAATGGTACTATCAAGAACCCTGTCCAAGTTAGGTGGGGAATAAGTAGTAATAAAACCACAAAATTTCTCAGATTTTTTTATATTCTTGGAATGAAATAATCATTTTTAAGAGAAGGGGTTTTAAAGATTGTTCAACTGATCAAGTAAAAAAAAAGAAGATAAATAGTACAAGTACAACACTAGAGGATTGATCAAGAAAAGAGCTAAAGCTAAAGCCAGAGAGACACTGAAAGAGAAAAGCTCTTTTCTTTTTCTTGTGGGGATGAAAGAAACAAAGGACAGAGATGAAAATTATTCATAGATCCATTTGACATGATTTGTTTTAGTTGAATATTACTAGTAAACATTCAAATCTTTTCAGTTGAAATTGTTGACATATTGTTCAAGTGGAATGCCACACCCCCATTTTACTGACTTTATTTTTTAATGCCCTGACTGTGTAAATTACACTCTGTTTTATTTAAGTTTACTTATAATAATAGGTTACTCTCTGTAGTGTCGGAAATCACGAAGCTTTAGGTTTAAATTTCTTTCTGTTTATTCGAACATAGATCAATAAGAGTTATTTGATAGTTATGTTGGTGGAAGATAACATGTGCTCCTGAAATTAGTCAAGCTACGTACAAGCTGACACAAATCATATACTTAATTGAGGCGCGTGCAAGATGACACAAAAATCACATTCATTCGGGGCTATTAATTTTTTAAGGTCATTTACAACAAACAAAAAAATTAGGATCTTTCAATAAATTTATTTTTTTTTAATTTAAGAGTGATCAAGAGATCTTATTTTCTCGCAACTCTTCGTAACAAGTCAGTCATGGTAACATAAAAAATCAATAAAGTAATTAATATATTATAATCGTGAAATTATACTGATGGTATTTTAAAGTATATTTTTAATCCTTGGCAGGTTTCCACCATTATGAAGTAATGATCCACTTGCAGTGTCATTTTCAGCTCACTAACTTGAAAAGATTAGTCTTTGATTTATTAATTACACTCTAATGCAAGCAATTAAACTTGAGGATAGTAAAAGGTAGTGTCATTTCCACCTTTTACTTTTAAAAAAAAAATTGAAAGCAGCAAAATAACATAATGCCCCACGTTCCATACGTGATTGGAATCAATTATTTGTTTATCATATAGTATCAATCTAGCTACCATCATATTTATAATATTTGAAAACATTTAATTACTCAATACTATAGTAGCTACTTCAATTCCACTCATTTCCCATTAACAAGTAACTTTTTTCCCTAACATCATCAATACACCAATATAATTTTATAGTTGGAAGAGTTTTCTAAATGAACTTTTATCTCTTATTCAAATTGATATTTACTATTTTCTATCATAGGAGAAATCAAGATTAAAATTCAAAAGATTTAGTTTGTTACACCTGAATTCATTGCATTTTTAATCAAAACTATGGATCAAAACTTAATATTTGTTTATATTTTTATTTTTTACGTATACTATCTATATTGCATCTAAAAAATGATTGGTTGAATTAACCCATTATTCGCATGTTGCGTGGTTTGTTAAAAGAATGTTTTATCTTGTCTAAATTTAAATTTCAATCTCTTGTGGAGAATAATTTTTATTTCAATTTTATTGACCACTAAAATAAAAATCAAATATCAACTTACATTTCATACTTCGTGACTTACACCTCGTCTCACATCCAACCTTTTAGAACACTAACTGTATTAACCGTTAAATCACACGGTTAATATTTGTTTTACTTTATTAACCGTTAAATCATACGGTTGAGGTGCAAGTGAAATTCCTCCATTGGTATATGAATATTGAACTTATAATTGGACAGCTTATAATGGGTAGAACCTAACTATTAATAGTCTGGTGGGTACTGTTCAATGTTTGGAAGATATGGTGATTGGTGAATAATGCAAATCAGAATGGGTATTGATTTAAGTACTATTCTATAGGAGACACAATTTAGAATTGGAATAATATGGGCTATGTCCCACCACCGGCAGGTACGGATCTAGAAGTTCAGATATGAGCTTAATTAAATTTAATAGTTTTTTCATTTAAATTATATTTTAAGAAATTTATTAAATATATATAATTATTAAATCTAAAATTTAATTATTATCACTTGAGATCATTATTTTAAAATTTAAAATTTATAAAATTAAAATTTTGATTCTGTCTCCGACCACCGAGGTTAGGTTAAGTTAGTTGATTTTGGAATGGGGTGGTTGGACAGCATCTTCACCACATTACATATCTACTACTCTATGTATAATCTTTTCTTATTTTTTGGTGAAAATGATATTATATACTTTGACGTCAAAAACTCTTCAACATTCTGTCGGTGCTGTTGGCCCAGTTCCCAATATACTCTATTTATTTATAATTTATAATTATATAAACTTTTTAAAAAAAGGGAATAATAACACTTTCAATTCCTCAGTTATTAATAAATTGTAATTTTAAACATTATGATATATGCTTCAACACACGTACTTAATCTTCAACAGGTTAAAGAAAAAACAATTATATTCTCTTTGTATAGGAAAAAATGATTTTTCTCTTTCCGTTCCAATTTATGCGATCAATGTAATTGGAATTTTAAGAATCAAACAAAAAAAATTGAATTTCTTTATATGTGTTTTTTCTCCTTTAGCATCATGTACAAAACAACATGGGAAAAATTTCTTTCTAGAAATCTCCTTCAGTATAGAAATAAAAATCTAGCTAAACTATAAGATATTTTGTTCAAACATTTGGAAATATGTATAAAATCGACATAATCAAATATACTTGAGAGCGTCCAAATATCTTTACACATCAATTCTACCTAAACGGCGAATCAGATTTTGATCATATCAAGACATAAACAAAAGTATTATTCAAGTTAATATATTTGTGTAAGATTTTTTCATAATATAAGAGGTAAGCGTTTGATTTTAAAAGATAGGAGTGGTGAAAATAGATATATCCAAAATGGAAAGTGTTAAATAATTTAATGTTCTTCACAGTTGACTCTAAAGAACCTTTTGAAATGTTGTGGAATTTAAAATCTTTTTTTTTTTTTGTTTAGCATTTACAACATTTATTGGAAAGGATGTGAGGATTTAATAATTTATTAAACCACTTGTTCTTTTTTCTATTGGAAAAATGGGCAGAATCTTTGAATAAAAGGAAATGGAAGATTCTAATTTACTCCCTCGTTCCTATTTACTTGTCAAACATTTCTTAATTTGATTTTTTCTTATACTTTTCATTTTTGACAAATTAAAAAAGGATAATTTATTTTATTAATATTGAATTAATGTCTTTGAAAAATGTAGTGAGTAATATATTTGGGATTCTATCAATTAACAGTGGTAAAATGATAAACTTACTACACCAATTATTATTTTCTTAATAGGTGTGTCAAGTTAAAATTTAACAAGTAAAAAGGGACGGAGGGAATAATTTTTTCATAAAAAAAAAGAAGCTTTAATCACATGCTTATTTTTTGTAAATAGTCAAATAATTTGTCAGCATTAATGTTGCCCATTCATTTAGCACTTAGCAGGAAGGCTGTTGGGCCTCCTATGGCCCAATGAGACAGTAAGTGGGCTGCTGCTCGGTAGGTTGACATTTTGGCTATTGGGTTTCTGTAGTAGGCCCATCAAGGCCGCTACTGGGCTGTTGCTATTTCTACAAATCTTATATCAGGTAACTGGTAAGGTCTACTTATATCATATCTCTGCAAACTTCACTTGTGAAATTTCACTAAATATGTCATTACTGTTGATTCATGTGGTTCAAAACCAAGGAACGAATCAGGGGGTTCAAAAATTCGTTGTGCCACCTAATTTTTCAAATTGTGACTAAAAATTCATAACAAATTCGAAAACTAGTCATCCCACCTAATTTTTTTCGTTCAACCAGCCTAATTGGGCCAAACAGAGCAGTAAAGAGTAAAACGAAAATGATTTTAGAGTTGAAAGTAGCCCATAATATGTACAACAAACCAAATAGAGAAAAGGCGGGACCCACAGGATCACTCTCACACCTGCCTTCGGCTTTATAACACTTTCAACTATTCCACGCAACGCAATGGTGGAGAAGTTCATCAAGGAAAAACATATATTCCAAATATTTAATTCGTTTTAATTTATTTGTCTTATTTATTATTTAAATAATAAAAATCTATATATTGTCTATCATAATTTTTTTCAATTACCTTCTAAATAGATTCAATTGTTAACTATTACAACTTATATAGTATGTTTGTCATCCAATCAAATCTACTAACGATCGATTTAAGGAACAAGAACCATGAGATTGATAAAAGAACCTCGCTGAAAACAATCATGTATGTAATTTCACGGTTTGGAAATATTTCTTTCTACTATCTGTTCGCTCTTTTTATACATCTAAGTTCAAAAAAATTATATTCAAATTCACAATAAACTGATCCTCAATCTGAAATGTGTGGGCCATAGTTGTTAAAGTGGACACATCTATTTTAGGTGCAAATTACACTAATCCAAGGCCCCATACGTTTTCCACGCGACTGCACAACTAATTCAACTCCTCTCTTTTTGGTTTTATTATTATTGCCAAAATTATTTAAAAACTATTTTCAAAAATTCCTTTATGCTTTTCTACAATATTTTCCTCACACGTTAGAATAAGTATTTTTTTTCTATTAAAAAGTACTCCTAATAACAAGTCAATAATAAGATTGCTTTAATTGGTACAATTAACTTTTCTTCTCTCCTTCAATCTGACTTGTTAACAAAAATACTTAAGAAGAAAATGAAGGCAAGTGGCTTTATAATAATCAAATTTTCAGAAAATGATTAGAATGAAAATATATGAAATACAATGTATATTGTCAATTTTTTTGATATTGCTAATACAATGAATTATACATCTTGTAATATTAAATAAGATACATACTCAATATATGTATTAGTTATACAGACGTTGAAGTATCATCGAATTAAATATTAAATAATTTTAAAACTAACACATTCTACCAAACAGCCAGTAAAATTTATCAACGTATTTTTTAAAAAAAATATTAGCAAGTTCTTTAGTAGAGTTGACCTCAAACTGTAATCAATAGCTGCAACTCAAATGTCATATAATTATTACATTTTTATTTATAAAATATTTTAAAATAAGGCAAGTTTTCTTATAATAATCAAATTGTCAGAAACTTGCAAGACTATGAGAAATTAATTATTTTTCCTTTTTTTTTTTTTTTTTTTGAAAATTGCCTTAGAAAAAAATGGAGTATTAGCGAGATTTAAGCTCTGGATCAGTTAACTGTGTGCACATGGTATGATATTGAATTCTCCGGTTAGCCAATTTTGATTTTTGACTTTTAGAAATATATTATTATTATTATATTAAATTAATTTATATGTGTAAACACAGTTTCAGTATTTTATGATATGATTTACTGATATCATAATTTAATCGATTTTGACTTATATATTATTCATATAATTACGATTATTATATTAAAAATTACGATTTCGATTTTTCAAGAAGTCTCAATTATATTATTCATACACATATAAAATGTAAAAATACCTAAAATAAAGTCCAAACAATTCATTTGTTAATCAACTACACAAAAAAAATAAAAATTAATCAAGATATAATAATCAAAATTTCAATATCTACGCAATTAATTTTTATAATAATATTAATTTATATATTTATTAGTATTATAATGATATATTCGTAATATATATAATAAAATTACATGCTTAGATATGATATTTCGATATTTATTTTTCAAACAATTCCGTTATGAGTAACCCAAATAGTTCATATATTCAACAATAGTTGTCAACTATTGGCTTGGCATGTGAATTAAGAAGCCATAAATAATAAGGGTAATTTTACTAAATCACTTTTATTAAATATAATATAAGTAATCCAAAAATTGAAAAATAAACAATATTCCTTCCATTTCATATTAACTGAATTTTTGAGGGTTTTTTCATCGTTCAAAACAATGGAATTGTTTAAATTTTAAAATAGATGTTTGAATTTTTTTCCGTATTTGCCTTTTCCTTTAGTGAAATTAGATATTTTCTAGGAGATAAATTGTTCTACTTGCAATGTTATATTTATGATTTCACAAAGGACAATAATGGATTCAATGTTTTTCTTTATAAGTGTACATTGTCTTACAAATTCAGTTAATATAGAATAAAGAAAATATTTAATAGCAAGGGTAAAATAGGCACAATGAATAAATTATTCATTGATTTTATAAACTGAACAAATATTGTCAACATTTCAAAATAGTACCGTGGACAAGTAGAGATTAACGGAATATACATTACGACCAATAGTTTCCAAACTCTAATCTCAACACGAATCTTTAAATGTCGATTCATAAACTACTTTCCATAAATTAGAATAACTGTACCGCGTATACAGTTAAAAGGCAATAAAAATAATACAAATAATTAATGACCATAATTAGTGCCGATTAAACACTCGCTAATCAAAGCGTGTGGTGATTCTGATTGGTTGGTGAATAACACCTATAATTTGATCATTAGTTATAAGGTACTTGTCTCTTCAAAATTCTCCATTGTTGTTCCTTTTTCACCTTCACCATTAATTTATTCTCCTTTTTCTCTCTATATATAACACACAAAGAAAACCCTAATCCCTAATTCCTAATTTCCATTTTTTTTTTCCTTCCAAAAGTTCCTATTATGGCGGATAGAGTATACCCAGCTGCTAAACCAGCTGCCCCTAATGGCACTGCTGCTCCCGCTCCCGCTCCTGCCGCCGCCGCCGCCGCCAACGGCGGAGCTAATCAGACGTTTCCGGCGAACAAAGCTCAACTTTACAACGCTGCTAGACCTACTTACCGTCCTATGCCGCCTCCCCGCCGTAAACACCGACGAAGCTGCTGCTGTTGTTGTTGCCTGTTTATTACCTTTTTCATAATCACTATTGTTCTACTTGCTGCAATTGCCGGTGCGATTTTCTGGGTGCTTTACCGTCCTCAGAGGCCTTCGTTCTCTGTTTCTACTCTTCAAGTCTCTCAATTCAATCTTACTTCTACGAAACTCGCGTCTAAGTTCAACCTCACCGTTGTTGCTCGTAATCCTAACAAAAAGATCTCTTTCTTCTACGATCCGATTAACATCTCGTTCAATTCAAACGATGTTGACATCGGAGACGGATCGTTACCGGCTTTTATGCATGATAGGAAAAACACGACGACGTTGAAGACGGTAGTGTCAAGTTCAGGGAAAAATCTCGACGATTCTGCGATTTCTAATCTGAAATCTAAATTGAAGAATAAGAACACTCTGCCATTGGAGATAAAACTTGATACAAAAGTTAAAGTCAAAGTTGGAAGCTTGAAAACGAAGAAAGTTGGAATTCGAGTTAAATGCAGTGGTATTAAAATTACTGTTCCTTCTGGCAAAACTCCGACTAAAGCTACTACTTCCAATGTGAAATGCAAAGTGGATCTTCGAATCAAGATCTGGAAATGGACTTTCTGATGAGCACTTTGATTTTAGGGTAGAAGGAAATGGTGTGATTTTCCTTTACCCTGTTATTTTGCTTGTTGATTTCTTTGTTTTTTTTTTGTTTTTTGGTAAATGGATGTTTGTAGGATATAGTTCAATTTGGTTTTTGTTATATATACATAATCTGCCAAATCAAATTTGTTCAGTTAGGATTGGAAGTAGCAGCATATATTCATTCTTAATATACATAGTATTTGTATGTGTTATTTGATCATATATTGAATTTACATTTCAATGATTCTTCTCCCTGTTATCATCAGACATATCGTTATCGTAATTTAATCTTGATTTTCATCTGTTTTATTACCGGAATGAAAAATTTGCCGGCAATGGAAGTTGATGATGAAAGGTGTCAAGTTGATTATATTAATATGTATGATTAAACAGGGTGCATTGACTTAATTAAACACATGATTGGAGTAGGGGCAAGTGCCTGCTCACCAGAAAACAGCTGTGTTAATTTGATAGTCAAAATCTGTAGACAGGGGCGGACCATAGTAGGATATGTGGGACTATTACGTATATAGCAGCTTGATGTTATTTAATTTTTTTTTTATAAACTCCAAATTCTGAATCCGTGACCGGCAGAACGGGTTAAGGGGGCCATGGAGGGTTCAATAATGAAGATTAGTTTAATGTAGTGAATAGGGGTGAAGAAAGATGTCGGTGAAAAAATTGTATTAGTTGGAGTAGTAGGACCACTCGACGTTTCCAACTCAAATTCCGAGATTTGTCATTAGTTGCCTTTCTTTTTGATACATTTTTTTAATTGTTTGTTTGAGGGTGTCTGGTTTGCAGAAAATTAGGAGTACGAGTAATAAAATGAAGAAAAAGTACACAACTAAAAAGAGGTTTGGAAAAGTCAGTATGTCACGGCATGGGATTTGGTGCCAAGTTACAAAGCAAAAGTACCTAGAAGGTGGTAAGGTAGTTTAGTAAATGTTGGATGTACAACTTGGCACGGCAAAGGGACAACTAAGAGGTGTTTGGATTGATTTAAAAGTTGGTCAAATCAATTTTTAAGTCGGTTTTTTATTTTTGGAAGTGTTTGACAAATATAAAAAATAACTTAAAATAAGTCAAAAATGACTTAAAATAAATAAAAGAATGACTTAAAATAAGTCAGAAATCAAAAGTAAGTCTCCCCCACTTTTTATTTTTTGACTTAAAAGTCATTTCAGTTTGATTTTTTATTTTTGACTTAAAAATTATTTTTTTTAAATCAATTCAAACGGGCTATAAGGCATTATGCATCAAAGCCAATTAGCATGTGCAATGGGCTAGAAAGGGTACTGGAGTTTATCCGAACCTCCTTCGTAAACAAATTACACTAAATCAAAATTATTGTTTATATATATACGATTGTTATTGAATCTCCTTAGCTTTTAAGTATGTGTACTTCCGACTCTGCTATAGGTTTGTGCGTAGGAGTCAGTAATGACATGAGCAAGGCAGAATTCGGCTAAGGCGCAGACAACAAGTATGAAGTATACATGTTCTAAACATGGAGTTTTTTGTGCCTTAGGTATTTGAACACCTAACAATTGAGGATGTCAATCTTTTTAATAAGAGTCATTTTGAGTCTGACACGTGTAAGTGGCAACACAACACATTTGATAAGGCATTATTTCAGCAAAGAAAATCACAGTATGACACTTGGGATGATAAAGATCAATGAGAGAGGAAGACATCTCTTTCATAGTATTGAAGAATTTGAGTTAATGTGAGTATATAGACATCAAAGGCATGTGTAAGCTTGTGTAAAGGGCCACTATTTCAAAACAATACTACAAAATGGGAAATGCAAATTGCAATTAATTAGCATGATTGGTGAATGATGATTGGGCATGTGGACAATGCCATATTGATGTATACTACTAATAACTAGTCCAACAAATAGTAACATGCCCACATGTTTAGTCATACTTGGCTATGCTTCTTAAATCATTCTAACTCAACCAATTCTTCAGCCTCCAGCTCATATTTAGTGCGACCATTGCCTCCTAAAATGGTGTATTTCATGTAATTGTCATTGAATTTAAGTTTTATACAATTTTTATTCTATGTTTTAAACTATCAGAGACACTCTCTCTAGCTCTGCCTCTAGATCTAATAACTAGAGAAATAACGTAAATATAGTTATACATCTATACAACAATTATACTCTAAAACGATATTTTACTATAACAATTCCAAACAAATAATATTGTTATAAAAAGATTCGATTGTATTTAATTCCTTGTAGAATATGCAAACAAATTACATTACAATTATAAAAGTCAGTGTCCTCCTCCTTCCTATCTAAGTTCAATGATTGGCGCTAGTCGCCAGATAAGCATTTCCTAATTCTAGACCTGTCCCCTACAGCTCATTTATTAATTATTTGTAAAATATACATAAAATTAGAAGAAGAATCACTCTATATAAGCTGTAAAGTCTCAATTGTTCGGTTTATACAACTTTATTTATTTATTACTGTTTTCTGAATAAAGACTCACATAGTTTCTTTAATACGACTACTTTTTCTTTAATACAAAATTTTAGAACATGTATGACGTGTGTTAGCAATTAATAAGACCAATTAAAATTTCTAATTGTGCTCTATGTATTTAGGGTAGGAAGTAAAGAAATGGTAGGTTTTTTAATATATAGCCAAAAATATTTTAGGCAAAATGTTGGGACAGTGGGTGTAGAATGTGAAGTTGAATATGCAAATTCATTTTTTTTCCTTTGAAAGTTGATACTATTAAACATATTTTTCCTTTCTTGAGCTCAAGGTCTATAGAAAACCGTCTCTATAAGAGGCTGTTCAGGCGTATACCTACCCTCCCAAACTCCACATATATTTTCCTTTCTTAAGCTCAAGGTCTATCGGAAACAGTCTCTTAATAAGGTCGGACACCCACTCTCCCCAGAATCCACATAGATAGTTGATTAAATAATGGCGCTTTCGCATTCAATTTACCTATTGGACAACGACCTTGCTACTATTCCTGGGGAGAACTAGAAACGTGCTACCTAAGAAATTAGCATTTCAATCACTCGATGATGATTTCATAACTACTACTAATGATTTCACATAATCTGAGTGAGTAATTAATTCTGTTTATTAAAAGATATTTCTGATTTCTTTTCTTTTCAACGAAAGCACCAAACAATCTAATCATTTAACAGTGACAACTCATCCAACCACCTAAAATTTTCAAAGAAAGTAACGCAGTACCACAGCTTGTATTTTAGGAGACATTTGAACTAAACCGTAAACTATAATGTGCTAGCTGGCCTTTCCTTTAAGCGACCACCTTTATCTATATGAAATGACAAGTATGAAAGCTATATGAGCAGCTAACCAAGAGGCCCATATGACATACGCAACCTGCTAAACAGTACCGAGCGACAAGCTCGTAAACATTCCAATTCAATGGTGTTCTTACACACTTTCTGCCTGCTATAGCTATTTACATTAACTTCAGATTAACTTGTAAAATTCTTACCCTTGCTTCATGATTTTCTGATTGGTAAGGTACAAAAGCTAGTTCTCATCCTAACCACTCAAGAAGTAGAATTAAAACACAAATTGGCTATACACATTCTTTTCCCTACAAAACCTTTAAAATTTCCAGTAAATCACAGATGTTTGGCCAATAGAAACAACATTATGCTTCTGTCCCAAGTTAATTGGGGTTCAGCTATATGAATCTTCACTATCAAACCATAAACATGTAGCCTAGCAGACGAAGGAAAATGTTTAAAACTACTGACAAGGAAGCTGCAGGCCAGCTTTTTGAAGAAGAAACACAGGAAACAAGAGCATGGGTCTTGTCTGAGTTGGTAAGCTAAAATAAGACCGAAGATTCTAATTCCTAAAGCAACATCACATGAAAACAACCCAACAAACCCAGCTCCTCGTTTCCATTTCACATATTGCAGAGCCTTTCACACCGCAACACCAAAAAACATGGAATCTCAGGAACTATAAAAGCAAGTCACGTTTTTACATTTGAGAACGATTGTGCTGTTGCAGGTGCACATACATTAAGCATCTAAGTTCAATCTTTTGATTCTGCATCTTACGATTAGTGATGCAGTTGGCAGGCTATTAAAATTAGGTCTTGAGGCTGAAAAAAGGGTACAAAATCATATATACATAATAATATACCTTTTTCATTTTGAGATCAACAGACCAATTAATAAACACAAATTGTTCCTCCACCAATACTTGATATACGTCCCTTCAATTTTGTTCCTGCAGCATCTCTCCAAGTAGTTCCGCACCTCTTCTGTTAATGTCACCACCTCTTAACAGTGTTGTAAGGAATCTCGCAGGATGGTACAGGCTACTAGGCATATCCTACACAAATTAAAATGCAAAGGTAAGACGATGTTGTGCAAAATGTAGAAACTGCTGGTCATAAGTGATAACAAAAAGAAACAACAGTTAATGTGCTTACCTACAACAACATACAGCATACCCAATGTAATCCCACAAGTAGGGTCTAGGGAGGGTGGTGAGTACGCAGCCTTACCCCTACCTTTGTGAAGGTAGAGAGGTTGCTTACAATAGACCCTCGGTTCATGCAACTACATTCATCTTTTGGTGAAGTTAACATCATTAAAAGACATCAAGAACATGCAAATAGTGGTTCAAATGATGATGATACATTAGCTCCACATCATGTAACTTCATTCATGCCATGTTATAGGACACTGTTTGTGCAATACAATACAAGTGAACCAGCACTATATTATGTAACTAACTTGACCAAACACTGGGCAGTTATGAGCAGAAATGGAATTACAGGCAACAGAGTTTGATTGCAAATCAACAACAGTATTGGAACCTGGGAAAGAAAATTTTACTTTTTCTGAAACATAAACTAAGGTTCAAATAGTCAACAATCTGCCACCTAACAGAACCTTCATCTCCCGTTACTTCCATCTTTACCATTTAATTCTACAGACCTTTTTCCGCAGCAGATTACAACAGCATCTAGTTTACTTTTAGTCATTGTTCAGTGGATAGCTGTACTCCACACGTACACAAAGATAGAAAATCATGTCCCCAGGTGACTGCATTAACATCAATGACATCACCATCCATAAATAAGAAACCTGAGCCTCTAGTTGTACCTTCTAGCTCGTCAATTTTTAGGTGCATCAAATATATCATATATCTATCTATCT
The DNA here is from genome assembly GCF_000226075.1 of Solanum tuberosum. Taxonomy (NCBI): domain Eukaryota; kingdom Viridiplantae; phylum Streptophyta; class Magnoliopsida; order Solanales; family Solanaceae; genus Solanum; species Solanum tuberosum. The sequence goes on along the minus strand of NW_006238964.1, from coordinate 1,274,522 downwards.
ATCTATACTACTCTGTCCGTTCACTTTTACTTGTCCACTTTGGACTTTGCACACTCCTGAACAAACAATGATTGACATGAGTATTTTACCACAATACCCATATTAATTGATGTTTATCTTAGGTCTTGAAATGAATTGGATAATAAGTAATTAATGTTATGGGTAAAAAAAATGCTTATCTTGATATGCTAAAAGTGACAACTAAAAGTGAATGTACTTTCAGTATGGTGGACAAATAAAAGTGACCGGAAGTTATATTATATTGTATATTATATATTATTATATTATTATTATATTCAAGTTTAGGGTTTTCACTTCCACGTCCTAACTCGTCAAAGCTACTGCCTATCGATTGAAATTTCCTTCCTTGGTCGGAGGCAGAACCGGCTCCCCCCGAACCATCCTCGGAAGAGTAATGAAAGAGAAGGAAACAGGAGTTTCTCACCTCCTAAGAGTTTAAAGAGGTGGAGTGTCATCCCAACAAACTAGAGGCGAACAACAACATGAAGGTTCCCCGAATCATCCATGGCAGCCAGGCAAGCTCTCCGTCGAGCTGCCGGTTCGCAATCAAGCTTTATTCCCTTTTCAAGTTGGAAAAAAAGAAGTAAGACCCATGTGAAGCTTTACTTTTTCGTTATCGGTTAGAGCTCCTAGCCTTTTTGATTCTGTTTTATCTCAGTTAAACTCCACACCTCTATCAATTCATTCTTTACCACATATTTCTTTCTTTTTCTTTGTTGCCTTTTGAAAGGAAAGTCCGTCCATCAAGTCCATAGAGTTCCATCCCGCTAGAAGTGATCCTATCTTGTTTGGGGATTTCTATATATTATAGACTAAATCTAAAAGTAGGAATCCCCTAAGTCCAAAGTTGAATTACCAAAATGTCCACCATAAGTTGAACGACCATTTTAACCTTCAATCAATCACTACTTCTATAATAATTTTATACAAAAATTCAAAATGCACATTTAAATCAATATTACTCTCATCAGATTTGAATACTATACAATGAATCAACGTCCACCAAATCGTGTCTTGAATATATATATATATATATATATATAAATAATATACTACTTCCCCCAGACCCCACCTAGTGGGATTTCACTGGGCATGTTGTTGTTGTTGTATACTACTTCCAGATTCTCATATCTTTGTCTCCGTCAGGCCAGACTTGAACTCAAACCAGCTCTCTGATATCCTCATTCTTTGACAGGTAACTTTTTGTGTATTTTGGTTTTCCATAGTTCTGAATTTTTATTTCTTTTTATTTCTATAATTCTTTGGCCAAATTTAGTATGTTTATTTTATTTGGTAGCTTAATCTTGCTAACTAAACCAGTGTCTTCCTTATTGTATCTACAAGTAATTTTCAGTTTAAAGTCTCATTTCTTGGACTTCCTCTGTGATTTTTCATGTTGGCTTAACCGTAGGGGTTTCTATTTTCAACCTTTCTAATTCTATAATGTTCAGAATCTTTTCTGACTTTTTATTCTGTATGAGATCAAACAATTAGAAGATATGTGACAAAATTACCTTTTCAACACTTGAGAGTACTATATAATGTTACCAAAAGAAATTGAGATATAATAGGTGAAGAAATCATCAACATCAAAATTAAAAGAATTATGCCTTCTATTTTATAAATAGAAAAGCCTCCTCATTAGCTCTTTATCTTTTGGAATCCACCTCATCGAGCTTAACGTTTGTGGACTTTTTTATGAAGGCCTAACTTAACAGTCCGGATGGTCGATCCATAAGGGTCTAAGCCTTGAGGAGGAAAATTCAAATTGATGGGAAGGCTCCCCCGAAAAGCAGACTCGAATCTTCAGACCGTGAAACATCATGATACTCTGAACCTAGATATCAATCTCCAAATAAAGAACACCAACTAAGATTTTATCACTACCCAATTTTAGAAAGACACAAAAACGAAAAGCCTATGGAATCACTTACGTAACTGGATAACCTACGGACAAGAAACTCATCAACAATTGGTCCAAAATGCACCTACTAAGTCTAACTAACTTACAAAGACTAATCTGCTTTTATAGTCATTGAACCATTAACTAAAATCTGAAAATCCAAAACCAAACCGATACTCCAATAAAAATATTTAAAGAACTGTTTTAAAATAGTTATACCCCAATACCGATAAACCAATAACATTTTTTGATTTGGTTTATCGGTTAAACCGGTTTTTGAATACTCCATTGGACGATTAAGAGTATGTCCCCAAGGCCTAGCTCGAGTGGCAAAAGGTGGAGGATTTGTGGCTTAGGTCGCAGGTTCAAGCCCCACACCATGCAAAGTGAAGCCTGGTATTTAAGTGGAGAAGGGTAGAGGGGCGGGCCCATTATCCACCGAGTTTAGAAGGCTATGATTGGTCCTAAGGGCGGGTCACTGACGGATTTCTCGGTTATCAAAAAAAAATTCTCGGTTATCAAAAAAAATAAAAAATTAAGAGTATGAAACGAGGGTAACTTTTTCCTAAATGTTCATGTAGCCTACCCTTATCGATGAGATCGACAACACACCGATAAACCAATAGCATTTTCTTCAGTACGGCTTATCGATTAAATCGATTTTTGCTAGAACCCTACTTTTAATACCAAAAGGCAAAGGCATAGTAATATACTTAATAGGGGTATTCATGGAAAATCGTATCAAAAGGGAAAAAATATGATATTGTTTGGTTTGGTTTTACTTTTGATTTTTTAACTTTAAACCCTGATGAAAAAAAAGATGCACATTGATAATATTTGGTGATTTGTGCTAATGTTTCTTTGGTAATTCAAACTAAAGAGAATCCAAAAAAAATTCTACACATGGAAAATAGCCAAATCTAATACTCCTCTTTGTCCTTTCCTTGTCCGTCTCCCTTGCTGTCTTACTAACCTCAATTGTTATTCTATCATTCTTCCAATAATGTTTAACATAAACAACTATATTCTCTCATCTTCGGCTAATTTCTTTCTTGTATTTTATGGATTTTGGCTTCAACATCCTGCTCAAAGGAGACGTCTTTTACTAGAGGTTGTTCAACCAATATAATAATTCACGAAAAAATAGAGTTAATCATATATTATTTGCACCCAATACTCTTTAGCAAGATCTTTTACATGTTGTAGATGTATGCATCAGTCCTTGTTCATGAGTGGGGAGCACGCCACCTGATCTTTTATTTGATTGTAACGCTTATTATTTTGTATAGGTATCACATTCATCATTTGTCACTAAGAATTAGTTTAGGATTACAATTCTTTTAATAAGGTATTTGGATTATTATATTGCATCACAAAAATTAGTAATAGTTCTACACTTTTATAATTACCATATGTATAAAATTATTAAGTAATATTATCATATATATTGCCAACTATAGTTACTCACTTTTCCAATCAAAATACAATAATAGAACCGTTTGGTTATGATAGAACAATCGGATCGTCGAAGTGGAACATAAACTAAGAATATCGTCTATAAGAAAGAATTTGGTAACATATAAATACAATACATGTTTGCACATATATAAGAACATCAAAATTAACTCACTAAATTTTATTTTATGACAAGGGAAACCCACAGTCGCTACCCTTTGGGTGCGCACAGGGTAAAACTTTCGCTCTTATGCAATAGCTCGCAAACCACACTAGAGAGGTAACCCGCACTAGGCAAGCCCGGTGTGACGAGCTCGACGCAGAAGGCAAACCCCTTGGAATCGAACTTGAAACCTCCAACATGAAAGTACCAAGCCCAAACCACTGGGCCACCCCGAAGGGTGTAACTCATTGAATTTAGCTGCTCAACTTTATTTAATTGTTCAACTTTGAAGGTTAGATAATATCTTGCTCAAGAAATAATCATTCATTAACTACAACTTGTATTTTTCCACTATAGATTTTATGTCAATCATTCAACTGCAGTTTTTATATAATTTATATCATGTATATACTACTTACATGAGACACACACTATATCACATGCTAAATACTAGTTATACCATAAGTGGGAAGCCCTAAAAGTGAAAAGTTCAATCACCATATTGCCCATGAAAAGTTAAATGACTTTTTATCCTTCAAGCAAAAATTATTACAACAACATTTTTGTACAAAGTTGAAATTACACATTCTAATAAGAAAAACAACATATTAAAGTAGGCACATTAACAACTCTCTTCATTACTCTCAAAACAATAGCCAACTTATATGCTATACCATGTTTAGAGAAGTTAAAATTTTGGATTGAATAATTAATGAATTAATAAATTTATTATGCTATTGAATCTTTTCATATGTCGTGTATGTGAATGTTATAAATACAAATACTTATCAAATTACGTGGGTAAACATTGTTCTTGCAACCCAGAAGAATTAATAACCACTCATTTATTGTAATAGATGGTAGGTAATATAAAACGTCATTTTAAACCTATATAATAAGCAATGGCATGCCAGAATTTTCATTAAGGGGTGTCAAAATATAAGAAAGTAAATTTACAAGAAAGCCAACAAAATAAATTGTAAAAAAGAAAAAAATGGACGCAGTCAAAAAGTACTAACATGCTGATAGCCTAAGTTGCTCGAATTCGGGTGCAGGTGTACGATACGGGTGCGGATCCAGAGGTCGGATCCTTCATGATCTAATTTTTAAGATTCGGAGATTCGGATCCATGTATGGATACGAGTGCAAGGATTCGCCTAAAAATAGAATTATGAAACCTAAATTATAAGATTATGTGGAGAATTTGAGGAGAATCTTGGAAGGAGATTAAAGGAAAATGAGTGACATAGAAATTTCTATATAAAAGGTATTCCATTTTCTTCAATTTCACCTTCGCTTTTGTATTGATTACAGAAATTTAAAACTGTCTGAACTTTTCCCATCGATTTTGGTCGAAGTATCCAAAATTGGTTGACCAAATCGAACAAGGTCCCCACATCCACACCCATGTCGTGTCAACACGGGTGCGACACCAAAAGTGAAGAGTCCAAGCAACTTAGCTGATAGCAAAGGTAGAACACATAACCTCAGACAAATTTGGCAAGTCCTTAACCACGACACTAAATCTTTAGCTTGTGTCATGAGGTGTCAACACTTATGTATATATTTATTAAACCAAAATTTAACATATATATACAATGTAATTTTCCGGTGAAGACACCTCTCGGGCAAGGGTAGTCTCCGCCCCTGATTATAAGGGAGCAATAAAGGTGCAACAGGTTGACAACAACTCAAAGTCTCTTTTCCTTCTCCATTCTTTGAGCATGTTTGGATCGGCTTACTTTAGGTGCTTTTAAGCCAAAAATAGCTTTTAAGCAATTTTGTAGTGTTTGGGTAAGATAAAAAAATGTTTTTAAGCACTTGTTTTTAAGCTTAAATAACAAAAATAAGTTCAAAGTTATAAGTTAGGAATCCTATTCCTAACTTATGACTTAGGCTTATAAGTAATAAATTATAAGCCCATCCAAACATGCTCTTAAACTTGCCTTCTTGTATTCCTCCTACAAAGTTATTTAAATACTTTACGATTGGCCTAGAAAATACATATGAAGCATAGAGATCGAGTAATGAAGGTTGTGAGTCAAAGCTTAGGAAATGAGAAATAGAATCACTTTAAATGTCAAGTAGGCTTTTAGCTTCTTTTCCCCACTGATTTTAGTTCTTATATTGTGTATATGTAGCAAAAACTGGCCCTCATTGTGTTCCTTGTACAAAGTTATTCATTTAGGACTGGCCTAAAAAATACATATGAAGCACAGAGATCCAGTAATGAAGGTTGTCAGTCAAAGCTTAGGAGACCAGAAAGAGAATCACTTTAAATGCCAAGTAGGCTTTTAGTTTCTTTTATTAGCTGATTTTAGTTCTTATTGTGTATATGTAGCAATTATGAAATAATTGCTTGCAGTCATATGGAAACTTTTTCATGTTGACCAGTCCGTTTGGCGAGAAGGCTCCTCCTTAGTGTCCATAGACAAAAGGCAGGTGCATAACAAAGCAACATAATCATCACTAGGATTGCTACCATCAACACATATAAAGATGATGAGCTTGCAATGATAGGGTCTCAAGTTGTTTGCTCTCTTAAGTATGTTTTTGTTTTATTATTTTCGATGAGGTAACAATGTATCAAGAAAGTGTGACTTGTTTGGTATTGAAAGACTAATGCTAGCAGTGTATCCTAACGTGACTATGAATCTTAACCTCTACTGTAATATTTATCTTCATTCCATTCTGTAGAGGCTCAACCACTACGGAACTTTATGTAACTGGAATTACTCAAGATATGACTTCCAATTAATAAGTACAGTTGTTGGCATTTCCATTTTAATACTTTTTATATATTTGTTCTTCATTGTACATTAATATTTTGTACATACACTAAGGAAATTATTTTGTTTTTGAAAGTTAGATTTATCGCAATCAATTAATATAATGTTGTATGTAAATTTTAAATTTATTATATTCTTCCTTTGTTGAGCTATATAGGATCAGTATTTATCATTTTTAGGATTTTTTTTTACTTTTTTAGTTAATTTGTAATTTAACTACACAATTTTTAATGTTATTTATGTGAATTTGTAAATTTATGTTCATATGATAAGGGTTACGCGCAATGCGCGTTTCCAGAAACTAGTGTTCACAGTAAATTCTTCCGAGGAGCTCCAGTCAGGAAATTTGGTAAAAGAATTTCTCTCACCAAATTTTATATTTCAAAAAAGAAAGCAGCGAATAAAAAACCAGAAAATTACAGAAATAAATAAACCATTTATGGTCTCCTCAAATGTAATTTCTAATTGTCCCAGAAGGTTCACTACATGAACTCACTTAAAAGAAGGATTATTTTCATTTAAATTAGAGTAGGTGCTAGCATAACAAACCATTTGATGAAAGTCTTCTTGTGCACTGTTTGCAATCTCTGGCTCCAAAGGTGCCTGATAAAAAGGAAAAGCACTTGTAAGGGAAGTTCATCTTAGGGTGAGCTTGCGGCTGACTAGAACAAATAAAGAAAAGGACATGTAAATAAAAGTTCCTAACCTTTCCTTTTTTATTAGAAATATTCCTGTTGCTTTCCCTTTCATTACCAGGATCAGCTCTTTTAGAACCCTTGCTTGTCTGGGCCGCTTCACTGTCAGGCTCTAGCTCTCTAGCTGCAAGGATGTTTCCTTGACATACTTCATCAACTTGGATAGCAGGGGTTGCACTACTACCTGATTTAAGATTAGCTGTAAGAGTGTTTTCTTGACATACTTTATCAACTTGGATAGCAAAGGTTGCAGTATTACCTGATTTACGATTAGCTGCAAGAGTATTTCCTTGACATTTCTTTAGAGCTTCTGTAATGGCACCAATAGCAATGTTGTAGCTCTCCTGAGTCAATGATCCCTCTTCACCCAATATTATTGCCCGTCGACACAAATCATTGTAACGACGGACCTTAGCTTGCGCGTCATCCAGTCCTTCGCTTATGGAATGCTTGCTTGTGGCAGCATTGGTCCAGCGTTGCAATATGTACTTGGAAGGAATAATGAAGACGCCAGACATTTGAAGAACCACAATCGCATGCCTACAAAGGTAACCTTTGTACTCAAATAAATGGCATGAGCAGTATAATTCCGACTTTGGTGCATCCCACTCCACCACAAAGTCCTGATTTGCTTCAAAATCTTTGACGGCATATGTTATAGCTGTGCCGTCTTCTGATTCTTTTTTCAGGTGGCATGCAGAGGCTCCTAATACTTCAACTTGGAACTTCTTGAATATTTCATGAGTATACAGAAGCAACATCTGTTTTTCGAAGGGAGAGGGAGACTTAAGCTCAGGCATCTCGTGCCATGCATCAAAATTAGCTTTTGCTTCCTCTTCATACCAGTCTTCAAGAATTAGCTTATGTTGTCCAATAAAGTTTCGAAGAGACATTTCACTTTGGATATATTTGTCAAAGAAAGAGTTTACGCTTTCGGTTCTTGAAGCCATAGATAAATTGGCAAAAGATACACCCCTCATAAAAATAGGCACCCAAAGCTTGCGATCTTCATACAATGATTGGACCCACTCATCTTCTCTAAGACTGAACTTTTCGATCAACTTCCACCATCTGTGTTCAAAATGCTCTTCAGTCCATGACTTATATATGCACTTCCTAAATTTTGCCATAAATGTTTCATGCCACATGCTGAGATAATCAAGACGGCTTGGGATCTTCTCCAATATACTCCACAGGCTAAAGTAGTGTTGGGTATTTGTCAAGATTGCTCCAACAGCTGCTTTGATGTTGTCATTTTGATCAGATAACAAAATTCTTGGACCTTGTCCACCCATTGCCAGGCACCATGTCCGCATCAACCATAGGAATGTATGCACTGTGTCATCAGCAATTAGCGCACAACCTAGTAAGGTGGGTTGAACATGATGGTTTGCTCCAATGAAGAGAACCAAAGGTACTTTATATTTGTTTGTGAAGTATGTAGTATCAAATGACACCACATCACCAAAGTTGGAATAACTATCCATGCCTTTGGCGTCAACCCAGAAAACATTTCTTAATCGATGCTCCTCGTTTAAGTCTACAGCATAGAAAAATTTTGGATTCTCTTCCTGCATGTGCACAAAAAGTTCAAGCAAAACCTGAGCATCTCCTTCTTCTAAAGTCAAACTTCGACCTCTGTCATGTTGGTTCCTGAAAAGATTCTCCAGATTACCAGAGAATTGGTATGAACCATACTGTTTTGATACAGAAGCTAACATATTCTTCCGTCGAACTTTTGCATCATTGTTAAGCGGATCAATGTTTCTGTGGCTTCTGAAGAAGTGCACTTGAGCTGGTAAAAGCTCATGGTTGTGTTCTCTGATGAAACTATGAATGTACCACTTTCCACTCGATGACCTTCTCTTAACATGCATACTAGCTTTACAGCCTATCTTAGGAGAAGGTCTAGGGTTGATCGCATCATCAGACTGCTGCTTGTTACCATATCTGATGCAGGAAAACTTTGCATCAATAAACTCTTTGGTTGCCCTAGAACGACGGCTGCTCAATTTGGCAGTGCCAAACCCCTCTGATTTTGCATATTCTTTGTAGAATTCATATGCTGCTTCATGTGAATCAAATTCCATATCATCTCGAACCTCCACATTACTGTTCCCCACCCCAGCAGCTGATTCCATTGCTTGAATTTTCTTCGAGCTAAGATTTCAGTAACCTTGTAGAGAATAAGATACAATGTCAGTTTTAAACATCACACAGAGAACAGAACAGGAGTGAAAATCAAACTGAGTACATTTTTATGTGTTACATCAACACAAATATAGTTGTTCTTATATGCTAGACTGAAACTCATAACCTAAACCAGTTCATCATTTCATAGTTAAAGTGCCAGAATTTTGGATTGGCTAGAATTTAAAAAAAAAACTAAATTTTTTTTGCTCAATGATAATCACGTACATTCACATTCTATAGATTAATAGCCACAAATATATGAGTTTCTTACCAGTTTCAGAAAGTTCACAACGAAGCGATGGACTATTCCCTCGCTGATAGCGTACAAAAGTTTTCAGAAAATTCGATTACTAATACTCGAAAGCAGATTGATTACTAAACGATCACAATTTATGAACCATAGAGAAAATCCTGCATCGCAAATCAAAAATTTAAGTCATAAGAGACTTATAAGTTATAACAATCACAAAATCCGCGAGTTAACCATAGAAAAAAAAAATTGGAGAAAAGCATTAGGGTTTTTTATATCGTTAAATCAGAGAAGAGAAGTGGAAGAGACGGAGACTCACTTACAGATGAATTTCGCCGGAGAACAGGACGGAGCGGTGAGGGAGTAGTGTCATTTTTTGGCTGAAAAAAAGATGAAATTCTGTAACTTAGGCGTGCGTTACGAAGTTGAAGAGGTGGGTGTTGGCACTTGGCGCCTGGCGGACTTTCACAAAGTAAAAGAGTTGTGTATTACAATTTATACCCCAAACTATGTTTTTGTTTAAATTTGCACCCTATGGTTTTAGTTCTTACACTTTCTCCTCAATATATTAATGGGAAAATTACGCGGTTAAGCAAACTTATACTACTTAATTACTCATCATAGCTATAGTTTGCTATAATTACCACTCACGACTAACATTATACATTAATTACGCGGACTGACTTCGAGTTTGTATAATTTGTCACGTTTGTATATGTATAATTTGCCAGAATATACAAATACATATGTATAATATACAATTATCTAACCTATATACATATACAATTCACCTCTCTCCCACTCTCTGCCCTATCTCGCTCGCCTCTCTCCTCCCTCTCCCAATCTCGCTTGCCATCTCTCCTCCCTCTCCCAATCTCACTTGATATATATACAAATACATATGTATAATATACAATTATCTAATCTATATACATATACAATTCACCTCTCTCCCACTCTCTGCCTCTCTCGCTCGCCTCTCTCCCCCCTCTCTGAATCTCGCTCGCATCTCTCCTCTCTCTCCTAATCTCGCTTTCCATATATACAAATACATATGTATAATATACAATTATCTAACCTATATACATATACAATTCACCTTTCTCCCACTCTTTGCCCCCTCTCTGTCGCCTCTCTCCTCTCTCTCCCAGTCTCGCTCGCCTCTCTCCTCCATATAACATGTAGCTACAAATTGTAATTATCAAACTATAGCTATGGAGAGTAATTAGGCTATTTTTGAGTGGCTATATGTGAAAGTTCCCCTATATTAATCTACTATTACAAATTCAAAGAAGACTTTTGTTTTTAAGAGACAAAATTGAAATTATATGATCTTTTATTGTTTTGGAATTATACAAGATCTTTATATTTTCAAGTAATGTTATTTTTGGCTGTTTTTTTTTTGTTTTTTTTGCATTTTAGACAAGATTGAAATTATATAATCTTTAATTGTTTTGGAATTAAATATCTTTATATTTTCAAGTAGTGTTATTTTTTATTGAAAAATATAACTTCTTGCCATTTAGACAAGATTAGAATTATATAATCTTTAATCCTTTTGAAATTATAATATCTTTATATTTTCAACTAGGGTCATTTTAGGCTTGAATTTTTATTTTTATTTTTACATTTTATACCTTATCTTCTTAGTTTTTACACTTTCTCCCTGGCATATTAATCCTATTACAAAATTAAAAAGTTTTTGGTTTTCAGAAGCTAAAATTGGAATTATATGATCATTAAATTTGGAGTTATATGATCTTTTTGTTTTCAAGTGGTGGCGTCTTTGAGTAGAAAAATATTAAATTTTGAAATTTGGGCATGTGTTTCGAAGTTAAATAGCTGAGTTTGACGGACATTACAAAGCAAAAATACTTAATATGGTGCATTTTGCATCCGTAATTATGTTTTTTTTTCTATTTGCATCCTATCGTGTTAGATCTTACACTTTCTCTTCAATGTATTGATCTTATTACGAAATCAAAAAAGTATTTCTTTTCAACGACAAAATTAAAATTGTATGATTTTTTCACTGTTTTGATATTTTATTTTAACAAATTTGAAACTAGAAAATCCAAGCGTTTGAAAAGTTAAAAGCGATTAAATTATTTTATTTTTTAAAATAAGCATATTTAGAAAGTTTTACCAAACAAACGTGCTAAAAATATTTACATATTTTAAACTATTGTTTTGCACTAAGTAATCCTTACCTACCATTTTCGTATTTTGACATTTTAAAATATACTTTAAAAAAGATTTGTCAAACAAATTTTTTTTTAATTATCGATATTTAATTATTTAAAAACACTTTCTTGAAATTTTACTAACTTGAACATATAGTTCATATTGGGCACTTTCGATCCCCCACCTTCACCCCCACCCACCCCATGTAACTAATATTATAAAAACATTATATATTGGTTTGACATTAGACAAGTAAATGTTCTATTCTTAGTTGGAGAAAATGGTCAAATGAACCCCTAATCTATTAGTCAATTTTTAACTACACACTTATATTTTACGGGGGTCCTATTACCCCCTAAAAATTTTAAAAGTGGAATATATTGCCTCTTAAAAGGTCACACCCAGATTTATGGTAAGCAGCGTGTTGCACGCGCGGTGCCACGTATCATATATGGTACTTTTTTTATATAAAAATATAATTATTCTTTTTCTTTATTCTATTTCCCTTCTATGTTTTTTCTTTTCTTTTACAGCCGGTTTCTTCTTTTCTTTTTCCTTTTTCTATCCTTTTCTTTGACTAAAAATTTTCTGCCATTGAAGTGGAAATTCCAAGTTCCATCAGTAACCTCAAAAAATTTAGTTTCTTAATCTAAGTTCCCAATTTTCTTATACACCTATTTCAACATGCAATATTTGACCTTTTTCAAAATTAATTTGTGGGTCTCGTACCATTGGATATTCATCGGCTTCAAAAACTTCAATATCTTGATTTTGGGGAACAATTTTATCAAAGATATTTGTCGCCAACCGAAAATTTGACGGAGCTATAGATCTTATATATGCATATGAACTTTATTTTTCCAGTAAAACACAATAACATAGCCAATCTTGAATATTTAGGTTTGGTATTTAATGAATTTTCTCTGATGAGAATATTGTTGGAGTTTGGAAAGATTAAAAAAAAGAATGAAATATGAATTTAATTGATGAAATCCTTAAAGTTTACCAACTATCGAAGTCTTGAGCATATTGATTTGGCTTACAATAATCTAAAAGGAGAAATTTTATTTGGGTTGTTCATGTTAAAGAATTTGATGTTGATATGCTTATATAGTAATCAACATTTGGATCTGATTCGGATCTGAATTTCTTCAATTTTGTGTGTTGTTGTAGTAACAATTTAGTTGTAAAAGATACTAATTTTGACCTTGATGCTTTGTTAGTTTTATTTACTCAACTGGGTTTTCTCTATATTGTTCAATTTCGTGTTGTGCTTAAACTTATGAACACTTGGCTATGGAAAAGTGTTTATATTTAATTCGATCCTGTGTTTTTCTAATTTTTGCAAGTGAAGCCAATTTCTTTTGAGAAAAAGAAGAAAGAGATAGCGTCACTAGTACAATTATTAATAGTGAGATGATTTCATACTCTCTTTTTTTTCTCCAGGAAACTTAAATCTGGTGGAGTACTGAAGGAATAGAGAAAGAAAGTAAAACGAAAAACATAAATATAGTAAAAGTAAAGTAAAAATAAAGTAAAATGAAAAACATAAAAGATCTGAAAATTAATATGGAAAAGAAAAGTAAGAAAGTTTTGCCTCCAACTCTCTTTAAGAAGGTGAATTACACTTTCTTTGCCAACTCAGCATTAGGGAGCAAATAATTCTACTATAAAATAGTTCAGGGGGATAATAGGACCCTCCTAAAATATAAGTGCGTAGTTGAGAATCGACTAATAGATTGGGGGGTCATTTGGTCATTTTCTCTTCTTACTTGTTTTTTTATATTAATTCAAAATATTATCTGAGATTAAATATTATAAAATTGAAAACTTTTTGAGGAAACACATCTCCATTTTCTTATTAAATAAGGGATTTCAGGAGTTTCAAGATCACATAAGTATCAAAATTGATTTCGATAAAATGATATCTTATTCAAGTATATTAAAAATTCAAATATTCAAATAAAATAAAAGTCCTAAAATCTCCTAAAGAGCAAGGAGAGGGACAACCATACCAATTTAGCACAATAAAAAAGTGCTCATTTGATTTTTTTATAGGTAGAATGATCTAGGAGACTCATGTACTTGACTTTGTTTGTAAGTTGGACCCTTGTACTTATGACTTTACCAAATGGACTCTTAAACTCATTCAAACACAATACTTTAAACCCCTTTCTCATCTAATGTGTGTGCATGTAATACACTCTTTTTACACATGAAATACCACGTCATTTTTTAATGACACGCCATTATTATTATTATTTTTCCAATGACACATCAGAAATCAAATTTTAAAAAGAAATAATATTAAAAAATAAAAAGTGCAATTTTCTCTCTCTTTCCTCCTTCCTACTTCATCTTCTTCATTTCCATCCACCCTTATGCCTCACCCCAAAAATAAAAAAATCATCATTTTCATCTTTCTTCACATTTCACACTCAAAAGTTTTCTTAATCATAAAATATGATAGATTGTAATTAACTCTTGCACATGCTTTAGGTTCTATTTATTTTGATTTGATAAAAAAAAATCAAGAGAACTTCAAGTTGGAAAAAATATATTTATGAATAAATTCAAGCAATAGATCTTAAATTTATGAAAATGGTGAATGAAATGTTTTCTTGCAAAAGTTTTTTTAATTTTATATTTGATGATTATGGTGATGGGGTGTATCTCAAAGAAGAAGAATATAAAAGGGGTAGGGGCGGGGGTGTCTGGGGCTGAAGAAGAAGAGAAAAAGGTGGGGTTGGGCCATTTTTTTTCTTTTTTTAATTTATTATTATTATTATTATTTTGTCTTATAATTTTAATAATTTTTAAATAAAAATATTGCATTCATTTGCTTTAAAACGCGTGTGGTCTCACATTTGTCCAACTCAGCCATTTTAATTCCACATAAGCTCGGTCAATGGTCAAAGGGGTTTAGAAAATAGAGTTTCATCGAGTTTAAGGGTTCATTTGGCAAAGTGATGAGTAGAAGGGTTCAACTGACAAACGGATCCAAGTACAGAGTCTCCCAGGTCATTTCGCCTTTTTCTATATATACTAGATTTTGTTGCCCGTGCTATGCACGGGCCCAATAACATAAATGGTATGTTTTTGGGCTAATAACGAAATTTTTTGAAGCGATTGTTTGCGTGGATAAAGGAATAAGTTTTTTTATCACAAACCTGTACTTTCTTTGACGCTATTCAAGGCACAATAAGGGACTACCGACATACAACATTTTTGAACAATTTTATGTTGTCAATTATCACGATTTAATTTTAAGAATCACTCAAAAAAATTTTCTGTTATTTAAATAAATATTTTAAGTTGTCAATTATCACGATTTATTGTATTTTATACATAGTTTTTAACGATAGATTAATTTCAAGAATCAATCGAATTTTTTTAAATGTATTTATTTTTGAAATATTTTATGTTGTCAATTATCATGATTTATAGTATTTTTATGATAAATTAACTTTTAAAAAATTTAAAAAAAATAAGACAAATAAATTAAAATGGACCCAATATATGTTATTTTTATT
>NW_006238964.1:1256629-1258029 GCF_000226075.1 Solanum tuberosum | reverse complement strand
ATATATATTATATATATTATATAGTAGAAAAAATGATTTATTATATTATATTATTATATAAGTAGAATATATAGGGAGTTTATGATGGGACATTGAAATGTCCCATCATAAACTCCCTCTTATATATAAGTAGAATTTGACTTTGTTTTTTAGTAGCTATCAATTGGATTAACAACCAAACGATAGGGCAAAGAGATGAGTTTGTTCGACTAATTAGTAATCTATGATCTTGAAACGAAAATAGGTGCCAGCTCACGAGTTTCTCATAAACAGGACTTTACTCATTTTTTCACGTTGTACATATCTTTTTTTGTGAAAGCAAACATCTTCAATTTCTATTTCTAATTATAAATATAAACAACCAACATTATAAGCAAATAAAATATTTCATTTTTTTGAATTTAAAAATATTATTTTTAAAAAAGAGAGCAAATCAACCACGAGATGAGGAAAACGAGAATTTTTGGCCAAAAACATCCTTAAACTATACCTCAAACTTAAACTACATCCTTAAAGTATCATTCTTAACAAAAAACATCCTTCAAGTATTTAAAAGTGAACAATTTTCATCCTTCTGTTAGATATCGTAAAAAACTAAGCCATCCTACTGAGCAGTTCACGTGATTATCAACAAAAGTTTTCCTGCATAATTTCATTACCTGCAAGTTCCTGAAAAAAATATTAAAAATCTTAGACACCATTGCTTACTAAAACAAAAAATGTTTGGAAGGTGTGAGAATACATGATCTTTCTTTTTCTCATTTAGTAACGTAAAGAAGCTGAACTTAATTATCTTTACCATTTTCAAAGCAAAATTGTATTTAGATCAATAAATTTTTGGGCCAATCTGATATTGAGTGATCAAAATATTAATTATGTCTCGCATTTGAGTTTCATTCTACATTATTAGAAGCGGAAGTCTCGAACAAACGCCGCTTCTAGCATATTCAATTGAGAAGAAACATATTTCAACTAATAATATTTTTAAGGCGGAATGACCTGGGAGACCCCTTTACTTGGCTCCGTTTGTCAGTTGAACCCTCGTACTCATCACTTTGCCAACCAAACCCTTAAACTTATCATAACACAATATTTTAAACCCCTCTGACCATTGACCGAGCTTATGTGACATTAATATTGGTGAGTTGGAAATATGTGTGATTACACGCGCTTGAAAACGAGTTAAAATAATATTTTTCTTTTAAAAAAATCAATTTAACAAAATTAAAAAATAAGATCCATCTTTTTCAACCCTTCTTCATCCACTTACCCACCCACCCACGACTTTCTTCTTCTCCACCAGCCCTCTCTCCTCTACCCCTCACCACAGCCCTCACCTTTCTTCTTTCTCCAGCCCATTCTTCTTTCTCCATCCCACATTCACTCTTCTCCGCCTCTTT
>NW_006238964.1:1201717-1256410 GCF_000226075.1 Solanum tuberosum | reverse complement strand
GGCGGAATGACCTGGGAGACCCCTGTACTTGGCTCCTTTTGTCAGTTGGACCCTCCTACTTATCACTTTGCCAATCAAACCCTTAAACTCATCAAAACACAATATTTTAAACCCCTCTGACCATTGACCGAGCTTATGTGGCATTAATATTGGTGAGTTGGAAATATGCGTGATTACACGCGCTTGAAAGCGAGTTAAAACAATATTTTACTTTTAAAAAAATCAATTTAACAAAATTAAAAAATAAGATCCATCTTTTTCAACCCTTCTTCATCCACTTACCCACCCACCCACGACTTTCTTCTTCTCCACCAGCCCTCTCTCCTCTAACCCTCACCACTGCCCTCAACTTTCTTCTTTCTCCAGCCCCGCATCTTTTTTTTTTTATACAAATCAGTAGCAACCTCAACTTCTAAAATTTTCGTTTCTTAGGTTTGAAAAATATTAGTATCATTATTTTATTAGATGGTTTCAACGAGGAGATATAGATAATGTGAAGGATGATGGTGACTATTGAAAATTTAAAAACTCCATTGATAAGCTTGAAAAAAACTTTAAAAATAATAAATGGGTCTTGTGAATTTGTAAAATTAATTAAATTTTTTAATGGGGTTTCATTGAGTTTGTGTTGGTGAACTTGTAGTTGAATTTACAAGTTAAATCGAAAAGAATTTGATCTAATGGGTATGAATTTAGTGCTCAATTTGTGACCAAATATGAAGAAGATGACTATTTGAAAAGTTTAAGAAATTAAAAAATTGATCTATTTGATTTTTTAGCACTTAATTCCGTATGTGGCACTAAAAAATGATGTGGAATACCGCGTGTAATCGTGTCCATTACACGCACACTGACCAGAGGAGAAAAGGGCTTAAAATGTTGTGTTCTGATGGGTTTAAGGATCTAGTTGGCAAAATAGTGAGTATGAGGGTTCAACTGACAAACGGAATCAAATACATGGGTCTCTCAGGTCATTTCGCCTATTTTTAATATCAAATTACATGAAAAAACTGTCTAATTAAAAGATTTTGCATAATGCTAAACTCAATTACCGAAAAAGTTTACGATAGTATTTTTAGGGTGGCCTAGTGGTTTGGGCTTGGGACTTCCATGTTGGAGGTCTCAAGTTCGAATCCCATTGCCAGCAAAAACAAGGGGTTTGCCTTCTGGGTTGAGCTCGTCGCACCGAGCTTGCCTAGTGCGGATTACCTCTCCGGTATGGTTTGTGAGCTATTGCATAGGAGCAAGGGTTTTACCCTGTGCGCACCCAAAGAATAGTGGCTGCGGGTTTTCCTTGTCATAAAAAAAATGTATTTTTGGCATATCTAAGAATAATGATTATGAAGGGATGACTTGATTTTGTGGGATCTATTAGTTTTTTGATAAATTCAAGTACTTTTAAATACTTGAAGTATGTTTTCAGCTAAGAATGATACTTTAAGGATGTAGTTTAAGTTTGAGGTATAGTTTAAGGATGATTTTGGCCAAAATATTTTAATGTAAGCAAATTTGAAAAAAATTAGTGCTAAAATAATTAAAAATAAATTTAGAATTAAGAGAAAAGGAATTCTTAAACCATAAACCCTACAGAAAGCATTTTAACACGAAGCAGAGAGAACGTGGAGAATTCCCTGTCAAGTCTGCTACTTCCGGCAGCTCCATTCTCCCATTTCCTCTCACTTTCACACTGTTCGCTTGGGGCAATGTTCAGAGCTGCTGCAGCTGTTGCTTCATCAATCAGGTATTTACTATTTTGTCGCAATTTTGCTTCTCAAACACTTTCCTGATTCAATATACGGAACACAAAGTTCACTAACACTTAAACATTGCTTATTGTCAGGTCCTCAACTTCCAGGAAATTGGTAAAAATCCATTCTAGTATGATTGTAATTGGAATATTTTATTATATTCTCGATAATGCTCGGTGTAATTTTGACTTTGGGGACTAGAATTTGTTTCAGAACAATTGATTGAGTCAATGGGATGTATTTCATTTATGGCTGATTTAATTGATTTTTGATTTGTGGTAAAGGTTTCTAGTAGGATTATTTCTAGCAGAAATTATGCTGCCAAGGATATCAGTTTTGGTAGCCACGCACGGTTAGCTATGTTACAGGGGGTTAATGAGCTTGCAGAAGCTGTAAAAGTCACTATGGGACCAAAGGTAATTAGGATTTATGTTATGCATCTCTTGATCTGTTGCTTATAGAATTGGTCACCGGTATTGTATACTAGGAAGACAATTTGAATTAGATCTTAATGTTAATTGGAAAAAGGAAACTAACTAATCAGAGATGTTACCAATATGAAATGTATGATACTGATTATGGAGATTCGCATTTCCCTTTTGGTTTTTACACTCTCTTACATTTATACTCAATATGAACACTTGACGAGGAACACATTCATATACTTGAAAATGTTTCTTGTTTTGGAGTACTTGGTGAAGAACAAAGCCATATTGGACAGAACAGGATAGACTTTTGAGTTTCAGTTTTCAGCAGTGATTTGTGGAGGAAACTTTTCGAACATTCCTTTTTATTCACAGACCCAAAAAAGGATGCAAAAAGGTGCTAACTTAGGTTACCAATTTTAATTTATTGGGTAAAAGACGTTATAGCACTAGAGGATGGTAGGATTTCAGTTATCTCCATCACCATTTTCTTCTGAAAGGTTCTACATGCTGTAAATGACTTTTCCTCTAGATTTAAATGAATAATAGCTCGATTATTGCATTTCACAAGGTCTCTTGATTGAAAAGAATAACTTGAGTCATCATCATCATACTGTAGACAATTCTTCGTCTTTTTGACACAATCCAGGGACGTAACGTGATTATAGAGAAAAGCCCCGGGAATCCCAAGGTCACAAAGGATGGTGTCACTGTAGCCAAAAGCATCAACTTTAAGGAAAAGGCAAAGAATGTGGGAGCTGATCTTGTGAAGCAAGTTGCTAATGCTACTAATTCAGTTGCTGGAGATGGTAAGATCTCAACTTTGGATTAGCTTATTTGTGAATCATAATAAATTTGTTAACTTGCAGTAGATATTTTTCCATGGTAAAGGAACTTTTTATATTCATCGCTATCTGTTTCCTGAAAAGAGATTTTTAGTGATATCACAGTTTTGAATCTTTGAGGTGCACTTTTTGAGTACGATGGTTGTAGCTTGTGGGGTCAAGCTTTTCACAAATTTGTCTAAATTGAATGTCATGTGGCAACAGGTACCACCTGTGCAACTGTGCTTACTCAGGCAATTTTCACAGAAGGTTGCAAAGCTGTTGCTGCCGGTGTAAGCGTGATGGATTTGCGTAATGGTATTAACATGGCCATTGATGCTGTTGTTGCTGACTTGAAGAGCAGAGCAGTCATGATTAGCACTCCGGAGGAGATTACACAGGTGAAGGGTTAATGGAGATTCGGACCAACTTGTATCATGCTACACATCAATCAATCAATCAATAGACTAACCCCAAATGCTAACTACTTGGGATACGGGATACCAAACTAGATGGGGCTGTGGAGAAACACACAAGTCATAATCTGAACATTATTTAAGCCTGCTTTCTGCAAGTCATAATTCAGTTTCAGACAAAACCACTTCACCAGACTGCTCCCACCAGTCGATATTTCTTTCCCATTTTCAATTTTCCGGTTCAAGTTGTGGTTTTGGTTCTTCATTTTGCCAAACTGACTTGTCAGCTGGGAAAAAATCATCTTTCTGAAAATACGATGAGATACTTTTTTCTCTTTCCATAATTTTTTTGTTGCTGCTTTCGTTTTCCCTTTTTACATTTTCCTTTTACTTGAGAGCACAATGCCTTCATTTTCTTTTCCTTACGTTGGAGCTAAAACCAGGTCTTTACAAGTTATGATCAACAATGATGCTGTAATTCAAATTTAACTGCATGACATGTGAAGCGAACTAGTTTACGAACACCTGTAAATTTGTGCATTCCTTATAACTTATGTAAGAAGAATTATTGAAGGCTAGTGCTGTTAACTGAGAAAAACAAATTTGGAGTTCTTACATGTTTTCCCCCCCTAAATGGTCCCCCTTTTGAGGATGATATCTTACTTCGCATAGGTGGGTACTATATCTGCAAATGGTGAACGTGAAATTGGGGAAATAATTGCTCGAGCCATGGAAAAAGTTGGGAAGGAAGGAGTTATTACTGTTGCGGTAAGTATTGCTGATATTAGTGTTTCTGATACAAATGCACTGACAACTATTTAAGCTTGAAATTGAAGTCTCATATATTTTGAATTAACAGGATGGAAATACCTTAGATAATGATTTGGAAGTGGTGGAAGGAATGAAGCTTGGCCGTGGTTATATATCTCCTTATTTTGTCACGGACGAGAAGACTCAAAAATGTGTATGTAATGTTTCTACTACTGAGAATTTTCTTAATTGGGGACTTGGGAGGTTTAGATGTTTAAGGGTAGACTGAAATTTCTAAAAAATGTCTGGCCAGTGGCTTGTTCATGTAGAGCAATCGCTTAATGATGTAGATGCTAGAAACTTTCATTATTACTGCAGAAGAACCTTCTCATTATCTTCCCCAAATCTTTCCATTTCATAGTGGCAATTGGCAACATTTCCTGATTTGTTCCTAACTTGCAAGTCAGAAAGTAGTTCTGTCAGCTAATGCATACGCGACGCAACTATCTCTATATCCTGTATCAACCTATAAAGTTCATAACATGATATTATGACTTAAATGTAAACAGGAATTGGAAAATCCATTGATCCTTATTCATGACAAGAAAATCTCAGATTTGAACTCGCTTGTGCAGATATTGGAGCTTGCTCTTAAGGTAATTAGTATCTTCTAAGAGCTTATGTTTGCATGTTTTTTTTGGATAACTGATCTTATTTCACCAACACTCATGACACATGTCTTTTCCTTTTTCTTCTTCTTTTCTGGGATAAAGGAGAGCTTTATTGATTAAAAAAAAAGCAAAGAAATATGACGCTTTAAAAAAGGGAAAAGAGTTTGAAAAATACTCCAACTTTGGCCGAAATTGCTGTTACGATACCAAACTTTATGGAGGACCTTTTACCCCCTTGCACTATTTAATAGTGTATTTTAAAGGTATATGTGCCCACGTGGACACGTTAATATTTATAATTATGCAATATTTATGATGTCCACGTGGGCACATATATACCTTTAAAATACACTATCAAATAGTGCAGGGGGTAAAAGGTCCTTTCCAATGTTCGGTATTGTTACAACAATTTCGGTCAAAGTTTAGATATATTTCAGACCTTTTTCCCTTTAAAAAAACAGTTATAATTCACCATGGTGAGGAGAAAAAGTCCTGGTAAGAAAATGGCAAATGCTGAAAAAACAGCTTAATGAACCATTTTATAAAGGGAGCTTTCCTGCCATGTTGCATGGCTGTAAGTGCCACATCCCAGAGAGGCTGTTACTTTGTTAGGACAAAATATGTCTGTGTAAGACTGTAAGTTACAAATGTTGAATAATAGCTGCAGAAGTAAATACCTGTGAAAATGGAAAGGAATTGTTCTTTTGCAATAAATGTACAATAATCATCGCAATATTGTTTTCTATCTATATTGTAGAGAAGGAGGCCTCTGTTAATCGTTGCTGAAGATGTGGAAAGTGATGCATTAGCTATGCTTATCCTAAACAAACATCGTGCTGGGATTAAGGTATTGAATTCTCTAATTGTTTTTGTTTTTTATTATCATGTTTCAGCATATAAATTTGAGGATCATTTTCCTGTGCATTTTGTAATTAATCCCCATGCTCATACCCAGAATGTCTTTTATTTTCAAGTTACTTTTAGGTTTTCTATTTAATGCTGTCTTTTTGGGGTTAATAGAAGAGCCAACTTTGGCCTAGTTTTCGTTTTTTATTATACTGTTTCAGCATATAAATTTGAGGATCATTAGTCTGCACATTTTTGCAATTACTCCCTGTTGATTAGATAAGATAAGTGATAATATTAACCATGGGAACGAAAACACCTGTATACACTAGATCTGGTTATGGTTGATTTGAAGAAGTTGGTTTCCGAAAAAGCCATTGAGGCTTTCTCCCAAGGGGGAGATGGTGTCCCTCGATACCAAGGTCAGTTATGTGTCCCGAATGTTGATGAGTATACCAAAAAGTAGAGAGAATCTACGTCAAAACATGGTTCTCTATAAAAGACACCCAAACATCTATACAAGAGGGAACTACAAGGGTGCACCAAAAAGTAGTCAAAGGACATAAAAGGCTATTTCTCAAGTGTGCAAACTCATTTCGATCACCTCAAAAGCTCTCATATTTCTCTCGTTCCATATAACACACATAAGAGCTAATGGATCAACCTTCCATGCGTTTTGCCTTCTACATCAACGTCTTCTAGCCCAACTGTGCAGAACATCTCTAACGGTACCCGTTATTACCTATTGTACACCAAATTAATTCAAAAGCACCCTCCACAAACTCAATGCCACTCTGTAATGCCCTAATAAGATGATCAACTTCTTCACCCGAATACTTGCACATAAAGCATGAGCTAACATGAGTGATATTTCTCTTCCTTAAGTTCTCAGCTGTCAGAATCACTCCCCTCTCTGGGCCCCAGGGATCCAGATCGAAAGATATGGAAAAGGAATCTTCTCTCTCACGAGCAAGCTCTGATAGAGAGATTTGACAGTAAACAAACCATTGCTCCTCAAGATTGTGCCTGATTTGCTTGTAGAGTAACTTCCTGTTGATACCCAGAATTTCATGTATTTTAGGTATGTGCCATTAAAGCTCCTGGTTTTGGGGATAATAGAAGAGCCAACTTGGAGGACCTAGCAGTTCTTACTGGAGGAGAGGTAAGATGCCCGTTTCATGCCTTAATTTATTGTTGGTTTATCACTATAGTTTCAAATTCTTAATGTTTTGTTTGTACAGGTCATTAGTGAAGAACGTGGTTTGGATCTGAACAAAGTTCAATTTGATATGCTTGGTACTGCCAAAAAGGTTCATATATTCACTATTCAGTATTATTTTGCATCAATTTGAAGTGTTATATACATGCATAATATACAACTCATTTTTTTGAGCAGGTTACTGTTTCCCTTGATGACACCCTAGTTCTGCATGGAGGTGGGGACAAAAAGCTAATTGAAGAAAGGTGTGAGCAGGTAGAGATGCTTTATCCCCTTCTTTCATTTTATTGTATTTTGAAAATTACTGTGGGTGTTGAACCTATTTCCTTTGTCTCTAGTCTCCTACTTTGTCATACCTTCGAAGAGCCGAGATGTCATTCTGTCGTATATTTTGTATTTTCCCGTTGAATGAATTTACTCTGTTTTTATTTCAAATTCTTATGTGGAAGGTCTGAATTCCTTGTGGGCATATCTGGAATAGAGAGTCATTAATTTTGTAGATTTTTTTGGTTAGTGTCATTGAAAGTGCATGTTTCCCCGGTGAGTAAACACTGACAAGTTGTGCATCTCTGAACAGCTAAGGATAGCCAAGGAAAAAAGTAGTGCCATGTTTGATAAGGAGAAAGCTCAAGAGCGTTTGTCAAAGCTATCTGGTGGTGTTGCTGTTTTCAAGGTATATTCCTCAGGGTTTGAGCATCCTCTGTTTGCATTTAGTTACACTCTCTGTGTCCTAATTGGATTGTACACTATTTCAGGTCGGTGGGGCCAGTGAGGCGGAAGTTGGGGAAAGGAAAGATAGGGTTACAGATGCCTTAAATGCAACAAGGGCTGCTGTGGAAGAGGGCATTGTTCCAGGTAGGTTATTTTGTTTAATGAATTGTCTCTTCTTCTGTTGACCTGAAAAAAACAATGTTGTTTCCTTAGGTGGTGGTGTTGCTCTCCTATATGCAACCAAATGTCTAAAAGGCCTTCAGACTGCAAATGATGGCCAAAAAAGGGGAGTTGAGATCATTGAGAATGCTCTCAAGGTTCACATCACCTAGACTATGTTCTTTTTGTACTAGTTTCTTTCCAATTGGTTAGTTTCTGTTTTGACATGGGAATTATTTGCCACCTCACAGGCACCTACTTTTACAATAGCTTCAAATGCTGGCGCAGACGGTGCCTTGGTTGTAGGCAAGCTCTTAGAACAAGATGATCTGAATCTAGGATATGATGCAGCTAAAGGTTTGTGCTCTCACATTTCTTTAACTCAGTTTGTCTGATTGCATTGTGGAAGTGTTGCCTAATATTCGTGAAATGAATTTGTTTGGTTAACTATTTATATATGAAAACAATATCTATTTGTTCTACCTAAATGGTAGCTTCATTTATATTGGATCTTCAAGACACATTAAATAAAATCCACCTTTCTCACTCTCTGAGTGAATGACTCAGTTGGGAGTGCAAACCATTTAATCTTTGAGTTGATTTCCAGCATCAGATCAAAATTTTTTGGAGATTGCAATTGTACATTCAGAAACTATAGAAATTGGACTTTAAATTATTCTAGAACTCTTTAAAGGAAGTTGTAAAAAAAAGTTGTTTCAAAATTATACTTGTCACATCTGAAATGGGACATCAGAAGTCAGAACTGCTATTATCCTAATTGTAGAGAACTTCCCCCTAAACTTTATACTACCTGGGAAGAGTTCATTTCTTAGTTCTTGGGAACAGTACATTTATGGAATTTTAGTTTGTCTGTTGTCTGTGCATATAGTGTCTTTTTCCAGAAAATGCCCTCTATGAAAGAGTTGCAATCTGACAGCTGCATCTACTTTTTTGTTGCTAAATTTTCACGCTGTTCTAATATATGATTGAGAAATCTATATGTATGCTTCTTAATGGGCATAGAGTACTTAAAACAGCTATATCAAGTTTTATTATGGTTCAATTAGCTGCTATTAACTCGTATTTCTGTACAAACACATGTTCGTTCTCTTTTGCATAAGCAGGTACGTACCTACACATGGTGAAGGCTGGAATTATTGATCCCGTGAAGGTAGTTAGAACAGCATTAGTGGATGCTGCCAGGTAAGGATCATAACATGTTCCAGTAAAACATTGGGTAAATCTTTCACTTATATTAACAGAGATTGACAATATATACTGCAGCGTCTCTTTGCTATTGACGACAGCTGAGGCTGCCATTGTGGACCGTCAATGAGAGAAAAACCCACTTGCAAACCGTATGCCAAACATGGGTGGTATGTACTAATTTAGAGAACACAGATGAAACGGTTGATGATCGTGCTGTGGCTGTGTGAGGAAGCAATCCTAAGGCGTTTCACGCATGGTCCCTTCATTTAAGTTTTAGTTTTTTGAATTCACATAATTGATTAGGAAGTTATGTGAATTCACCACAAACATTGAAGAAATTGTTAATTATCCCAATTCCCAGTGTATTAAAAGTTTTTGTATGGGATTACTGGATAGCTCAAGGTCTCATTGACCTCTTACTAGCCATGCCCAGAAAGAAAATAATTCGCTGCTACTATTTATTTGCAGTGTGTATTATTTGATGGAATGAAATTATACCAAAACCAGTTGGTTCCAGCTCAAAGCAATAAATTCAGTTGAATTCTCTATATCATGTTATCAATCACGAAAGAGATTGTAAATTGTACAATATTTTAGCTCGATTGAAATTAACTATCAGTTGAGTGATCGTATGAGAAGTAAATTTAAAATATATTTGCTCTACGTAGAAATATTATGAGAAATGACTTTATTTAAATTTTAATATAATATATTGATTAAACCAACACCACATGAAAGAGATCATTGTATTGAGAAGTTATGAAAGCGAAGATTGCCCATGCTTTTATTTTATTTTGCTAATCAATAGAATTGTAGTAATTAATTTATAGTAGCATTACTTTTTACAAATAGAATAGTAGTTGATTAATACTCCTTGCCCCTTTCAATTTAAGTATCTTTGTTTAAAATGAATTCCTCTATTTATATTAATTAACTTTCTAAATATTATTACATGTCGGTTTTTTAAAACGACAAGATTTAAAAGGAAGTTTTAGTACTCTTTAATTTAAAATTAAAAGGTAAAAAAAGTTTCATTTTATTATAAACTTCATATTTATAGAAAGAGTAGCAGAATTTAAGTTTTGCTTAAATGAAACTAATGTCACATAAACCCATGTGTCCAAATTAATAAAATTGACAGAACACATTGACATTTCCTTAAATATATCATTATATTTTATTTGGCCATTTGAACTACAACATGTTCTAATTAAGCACGTGAAAGATAATAAAATATTTCTATGGACATTTTTGAATAAAATTTGAAAAAAAAAAGTTTCGACTATGTTATAGCTTCTTAAGCACACATTATATAGATTAGTTAATGTGATTTAATTCTTTAAAATATAACATATATAGTTCGTTAAATATTTGTTGAAGACCAAAGCATATTACGAACCTTCTCTCAAACATAAGAGATCAATTTTTGTCATTTTCTCTTCTATTTTGAGGGTAGTTCTCGTCAAATCTAACGGATAGAGTTCAATAAATATTTTATCGGAGACTAAGAATGTTAAGTTTTGGCAAACTTGAAAGGATCGAAGTTGCTAAATTCATACTTAATGGACCATTTTAAAGTGTATATTAAGGGACTTATGTTGAACATACACTCAAACATAAGGGACCATTCTTGTCATTTTCTTCACATTATATAACACAGGATTCATTACACATGGAGCTTTAGAACCCGCCAATTTCCTGAATTTCCAATGTTCTTAACAAAACCCAAACCCTGCCTCTGCACAAAGTACAAAAAATCTGTATAACTCCGCCGGAAAAATTCACCAACGGCGGCGATGACGACGACGAAGATGATAATCGAGAAAGTGGAATTAGGAACGGTGAATGCATCAGCATCACCGGCTTACAAATCGCCCTTCACCATCGGCGATGAAGTCGAGGTTAGTAGAGAGGAAGTGGGTTATAGTGGAGCTCGCTACGAAGCTGTCATTGTTGAACCATTGAAGCCAGCGGCTCCGTCTCCGTACCGTAAAAGCGAAAATAAGAAAAGGGGTTTTTGGGTTCAGTACAAGCATTTGTTATCTGACCAAGGTCAATCGGTATCTAAACGCGAGTTCGTCAGAAAACAGTCCCTTATACGACCCGCACAACCGGTTGCGAAGTGGGATCAGCGGCGGTCTTTTCGAGTGGGCGATGTTGTTGATGCATTTCATCTTGCAGGGTGGTGGACTGGGGTTGTTGTTTCAATTGTTTGGGATGATGGTAGTAATAATGGTTGTAGGTTCCGGGTTGCTTTCAAGGACCCGGATGAGGAGATTGAATTTTCTGAACATGACTTGAGGTTTCATCTGGATTGGGTTGGTGGAAATTGGGTCCGTCCTGATCCGCCGCATGAAAAGGTACTCCCTTTCTACCCTTTTTTTTATTTTTTTTATAAGAATGGTGTACGGGTTTGCACACACCTCCACTAGTTCCACGGGATAACAGATAAGAAGAAATCATGTAGTGTTTTTGTTTCTGTTGAGATTTGAAACTAAGACCTTGTCGAATGCCACGTCCATTTCTGCTTCAGTTCATTCAAGTGCGATTACTTGGGACAGAGGGAGTAATAAATTTACCTTCAATTTGCTTGTGTTTATTTAAGATCAACTTGGCCAGAACTTTGAACTAAATAGCAAAGTTTTGTTCATACTGTTTTTATGCAAGGGAGTTGGATATTTACTTATTCCATGCAACAATTTTTCTTATATATGAACATGGAATCTTAATAAAAAATTTCACTAATTTGAAAAACGACAACCAATTCGAAGATAATTTTGATGATGTACTGTATGGTGTTCTTACTAGGGTGGTTGATGTGTTTCCTTGTATGTGCTGGGTGGCCACTTCTCTGTTATTTACTCTATATCGTGCACTTTCTCAACTCTAGATATGATTTTGCATTTGCATTAATAGATTGTTCAGCACACTCTATCTGCATATGCATCTAGTTATAAATAAGTAGTGTGAATCAACTTGGAGCTCAAAGTCTCGGTCACTGGTAACTAGTGTATATTTGTTATTGTTGAGTTCCACATCGGTGTGACGAGTAGAAATGGGTCTCTTTATATGGGTCTTGAGCAATTCTAACCTATTGAGCTAGCTTTTAGGGTTGAGTTAGGCCCAAAGTCATTTTCTTTATGATGGTATCAGGGTTAGTGTATATTTGTTATTGTTGAGTTCCACATCGGTGTGACGAGTAGAAATGGGTCTCTTTATATGGGTCTTGAGCAATTCTAACCTATTGAGCTAGCTTTTAGGGTTGAGTTAGGTCCAAAGTCATTTTCTTTATGATGGTATCAGGGTTAGTGTATATTTGTTATTGTTGAGTTCCACATCGGTGTGACGAGTAGAAATGGGTCTCTTTATATGGGTCTTGAGCAATTCTAACCTATTGAGCTAGCTTTTAGGGTTGAGTTAGGCCCAAAGTCATTTCTTTATGATGGTATCAGGGTTAGTGTATATTTGTTATTGTTGAGTTCCACATCGGTGTGACGAGTAGAAATGGGTCTCTTTATATGGGTCTTGAGCAATTCTAACCTATTGAGCTAGCTTTTAGGGTTGAGTTAGGTCCAAAGTCATTTTCTTTATGATGGTATCAGGGCTAGACCTATCTCAATTCATAGTTTACTAATGTTGGCCCCCATATTAAATTGCCCACACTCCAGATGTCCAGTCTTGGGCGTGAAAGGATGTTGAGTCCTATATTGGCGGGCTGAGGAGAAATTGGTTATGATCTTGGGCAATCCTCACCTCTTGAGCTAGCTTGTGAGGTTGAGTTACGCTAAGTGTCCATTTCTTTGTCAGTTAATATGTTTTGATTGGACCTCCCATATCATTGATAACGTTCCTTATGCCCATATTGTGTCAAAAATATCTTTATGTTCCCTTATCTTCACAGTTTAATTAGTGCAATGATTAATTTGCTTGTCCAGTATATGTTTCAGGTAGAACAGATCATTTTGTCTTGTAGAATATCACTTGCTAGTATGATGGTGGAGCATGTAATTGTTGGTTCACATGACGTCGATAATAATATTTAAGTTCATCATGTCCTAGCTTAATTATTTACCTGCTCTAAGTTCAATGGATACCCATCTGTGTTAATAATGAGGTTATGTCCAAATCTTGGGAGTAGTTGTCTATTGTGAGAATTGACATGGACGGTATAATTTCCCGAGTTTTTGATATGTTTTCCTAACACAATGTCTTGGAGATGCCACTGTACATCTTTTTTTTCCCGGTTTTATTTATTCAAAGCTTTACAGCATTAAGCAATATAATCACTTACTCCTGTGTCAATTGTATCAGATGTCTCTTCAATTGGGAACTCCAAGTCCTACATTAAATCATATGATCAAGGGAACAACCTCTTCTAAGATGAAACTGGAAACAGATACTAGGACTGATGAGGTACGGCCTCCGAAGAAGTTAAGAAGTAGAAAACATATTGTAGAAGCTTTGGAGAATCAAGAATTACCCAGGCCTTTTGTATCTGGGAAGGCATTTGTAAGTGGCTTCTACCATCTTATGCCTCGCTCATGCTTTTTACTTCTGATGTTTTGCATGATAACTTCAATTTTGTTTCTATTCTTTTTGAACTTCTGTAAGTCTTCTATCATTTATTTCCTTTGAAACTGTTTTGTCCGGGCTAGCTTGTCGTACCTCGACTTTTTTCATGAGTTACCAGCTACCTCCCACTAGCACAGGAATTGGGTAATTCTGTCCACTGAGGCTTGGATAGATGGGAGGAAATCACCATTGTTGTTGCCTTTGCTGAGATTTGAACCCGAGACCTCATGATTCTTAATCCACTTCATTGAGTGCAGTCCTCATGGTAGCCTACTTCATTGAGTTGCGGTCCCATGGTTCTTAACCCACTTCATGTATTTAAATGTTGTTTTCAAATAGAATCCGTTATTGTAAATACTACTAATGCAGAGGTAAATGTTTATCATGATTGAGGTTTTTGGTCAATCTTGCTTATTAAATGTTGTCCATAAACACTAATTAGTATTGTAATTAGGTTTATGAGTTATATTTGTAGTATCAAAATGGGGGGGGGGGGGTCCAAAATAAACTTCGAGGCTACCCAAAAAACAAGAAGAGAAAGTGCAAAATTAAGACGAACTAAGATAAATTCGATACATTTCTCAATGTTGTAAAATCAGTTCCATTGTAAAGCTTTAAAATTTTAAAGGATAAAGCCAAAAATTAAGTAACTAATACTCCCTCCGTTTAAAAAAGAATGATCTCCTTTCCTTTTTAGTCTGTTGAAAAAAGAATGACCTCTTTTCTTTTTTGGTAACATTTTAATTTCAGCTTTCCACGTGGCATGTTTAAAGCCACAAGATTGAAGAGCAATTTAGTACATTTGACATAACTTTAATTTAGGACCACAAGATTCAAAAGTCTTCTTTATTTTCTGAAACTCTGTGCCAAGTCAAACCAGGTCACTCTTTTTGAAACGGAGGGAGTATATATGATTATGAACATTCCTAGAAGTTCAAAGTCAATTTCGTTCTCAAGTGCACATCCAATTACTGCATATTTTGTTATGTATAGACCTCATTTCCGCTACCAACTTATTTGTTCCCATAGCAATATATTATAAAAAATTCATCTCCGAAAAATATATCTTTGTGTTTACACTTTTGCATCTAGCCAAACTCATATGCTCAAACTGATCATGAAAACCATACTCCTCAAAAGCATCTAGCCAAACTCATCTGCTCAAATTGATCATGAAAACTATTGACTTCATAGCTATGAAGACTAAGATATTATCCCAAAAATCTGCCTTCCAACCTCGTACCTAAGATAAGACTGCGTCAAAGTACTCTATACATGAGCAATTTAATATTACATAAATGTACCTTGCATTTTCCTTTAGCCCCATTTCCATATGCATATTCTTACTTCCCGCTGTGCTATATGTGGCACCATATATTCCATCTTGCATCCCTAATAATATAAAGATTTTACAAATTAAAAACCCGATGCTCCATAAAGTCCAGAGGAATTGTCTGAAAAAATTGATGCTCCATAAAAGCCAAAGAACATTCTTACATCCATTGGCCCATTCTATTAAATCTTAGTGTACAGGGAAAGTTATTTTTTCTAGGAAAATGTTGATACTCTATTTTTTTTGTTTCTACATATTGCGTTCACTCCACTTAATTATCCTTCTTGCTCATCGTGGTAATAAACTAATCAAGTTATAAAAGATAAATACATAGACAAGAATTTATGCGCCATAACCAAGTTTTTCATGAAAAAGGTCGGATGATACCTAATGCACTTTAGAATCAACCAAGAGAAAACAAAAAACCCACTCTAACAACACATAACTACATAGTACATACTATCTTGTTTTCATCTTCTTACTGCCTTCAATCCTCAGACTTGTGAAGATTAATGTAATTACTTTGTACTCTTCTCTAGACTTTATTGTTGTCTTGTCTCCATCTGGACACCACCCTCATTTCCTTGCGAGAAGTTTAAAAATGGAAGTCTTTGCTACAATTCTTCAGGATGCTGTGAAAAACTAAATAAAAGGAAATTTTAGCAACGACAAATATTTTACAGAAACAAATTTCCCAAAAATAAAGCTAATTAGTTATTTAGTATTAGTACTAATAAGCATGCAATGACCATCATAAAGAACCTACAAAGACACATCAAGGTTTGAGATGACCACCCTTTCGAATTACAACATTTGTAAGATAACTAACTAACCCAAAAATAGCTACAATAGATTGCTGGTATAGTTTTGTACGGAACTTTGTTGCAATGCATTTTGTGCTGCATCTGCAAAGAAGGAAAAATTGGTCAAATTTACATCCATGGAAAACTTAATATATCCCAAATCAGCAGATTAAATTAATGACAACCCTGCAAAAGAAGCAGAAGGTTGTGAAACGGGCAATTTCAACTTTTACTGAATAAAGACGTTCCGGCTTTCAAACATATTTAAGAGGAGGCCGTGAAGAGATAAAAGAAAACGGGCAAGCAAACTACTTTCATTGAATAAAAACGTTTGATCTTACGTTTGGATTTTTATGCGTATCATAATTATCCTTATTGAGAAAAGGAGAGAAAAGGGATGGTTCTTTTGGTTTTTGAAGAAGTGTCTTTTATATTTGTAAAAATAGTATAGTAGATAAATAGGGGAAATAGGATTAAAGCCAAAAATTGACAAAAGAAGATAATTGGGTTTCTTGCTTAACGAGACGTGCCATGTCACCAGTTTTATGTCCTACAATTATATATTTATATAATTGAGGATCCTGTCTTAAATAACAAGGATATAAAGGACTTCTAAACCTTATTGATTTCTATGCTGTCTGCATGTTTCATTGCTTTCTCCGTTCAAGAATAGCTGATACAACATACTTATTTGCGATCGTTGGAACACCCAGGAAAATGTAACTTGTGGGAAGCATTCAGAAGTTAGTTATTGTCAGAACAAAATTGGTTTGTCAATCTTTCTTTTAGTTTGTCAACTGTGAAAAAGAGACATTTTCACTATTGCTTGAGCAACCCAAAAGGACTTTAAAGGAGGTTGTTTTTATGTTCCATTGAATTGATTCTCCTTTCATTTTCTCTTGTTCTGGTTAGGGTTTCAGTGATTCTAGTCCTTGAGCTAAACGACGACTGTGTTGAGAAATTTGACATTTCTACTTCAGAACCTTCAAGCATTAAGAGAACATGAAAAGTTGAACTACTGTTAGTTTTTTCTACATTGTACCCAGCAATTTTTATTTTTTTATTTTTTTGATGACAAGGGAAACCCGCAGCCGCTACCCTTTGGGTGCACACAGGGTAAAACCCCCGCTCTTATGCAATAGCTCGCAAACCACATAGGAGAGGTAACCCGCACTAGGCAAGCCCGGCACGACGAGCTCGACCCAGAAGGCAAACCCCTTGCTTTTGCTGGCAAGGGGTTTGGAACTTGAGACCTCCAACATGGAAGTCCCAAGCCCAAACCACTGGGCCACCCCGAAGGGTATACCCAGCAATTTTTTCTCTATGAACCTTCTCTTTTAGATCCCGCTTTCCCTTTTTGTGAAAACTATATGTCTCTGTGCTGAAGGGAATGAGATTCCCGAATATCCATTCTTTTCTGCCTGTTCTCTCCATTCTCTTGGTACAAACTGAATGTCTGATTTTTCTCTTTCCCAGCTCACTGAAAAATTAAAAGAAACAAAGAGATTAGATCCCCAAATATTGTGACTTGAAGAACTAATTTTGCTTCTTAAATATACTTCAATAATCTTCCTCTTTTTTACCCGTTCCTAGGAACTCCCGGCCTTTTGTCCCTTGGTGACACGAAGCCACAACCTTAAGGTTGGAGGTGGAGGCTGCTTACCACCTAAGCAATCCCCTCTTGTCAACAACAGACAACAACAACCCCCTCTTGTCATACTTCAATGATCAAGTTCTGTGGTTTATTCTATGTTAAATTGAACTTCACTGGCTACTGTTACATTCAGTTTGTTTATCAACTTTGTTAGAATTTTCAGATTATAACCTAATCAGCATTGTTAATGAATGACTGTTTTCATCTGTGTTGAAGCAAAAGTTGTTGGTTTACATACCTATGTATCTCTGTATTGGGGTTGTAATTAGAAAGGGATACAGTTTGATAGAGCCTGACTCTTTTGGTGGTTTATGCTAAACTTTTGCAGACTAGAAAATCAAGATTACTTGATTTTGTAGAAAACCAAGATTACTTTGAAAGTGTGGTTGATGTGGGAATCCTTTCACCCTGTGTCCAGTCTCTCCAGCACACCGGAGATGAGGATGCGAACCTAAGTGATTTTGAATTTCCAATTATTGAGGTAACTTATTATTATACGGCTCATTCATCTGCATCTTAGCTATTATTTAGAATCTGGGAATTGACATTTGCATATGATACTTGGATACCAGAATACCATCACCTAGAATGGTTTGATTCTACCTACAGCATGGGCCTAAATAAAGATTTCAATGATATAAAAGATGTCATTGATTGCTGTGATTGGTCCAAAGGGTGGGTCACTGATGGATTTCTCAGTTATCAAAAAAAAAAGATGTCATTGATTAAAGTCTGAATAATCCATAGGCTTGAGTTTCCTTGCCTTTCTCCTCCATAAGTTCACTTTTCTGTTCATTTCTGATTTATTCTGGTATTTGTTTTCTATTTTATTTTTTGTCATCCAGGGAAGCAGAAAAAGAAGTACCATGGACCTGTCTGCCCATAGATCACTTGCTGTGACACAAGGTAACTGATTTTGGAATAGGGTTTTGTTCACATGTTGCATCATTGCGTAATGTTTTGCTTGATGACAGGTGTGGAGAAACAAGTACTTGAAAGCACTCTCCATGACTCGTTTAATGAACAAAATGCAACAAATCAAGCCGAGTTATCTTCAAGAAAAACTGATGGGATAAATACTTCAGCAGGTAAAGCATGCATTTCCAGTGCAATTTTAACACAATATTTCTAGTGTAGTCGTGTATCCTGTTGCAATTGCTAATCTTAATGATGTTTAGTAATTACTAATTCCTATGTGCTTAGCTTCTTTGTTTCAAAGTTTGTGGTTCTCAAGGAAATTTAATTCGAATGCTAATTAAATTATTCCTACTTGTTTTAACTTTTATCTAGATAGCTTAATAACTACTTTTGCTGTACCAAGAGCTATTAAGAACTCCTAGCTGTCTGCATTATTTGATACTATTAAAATATGAAAGAGATTTCTAAAACTAAGCGTCATCTATTTCTAAGTGCATGTGTTCACTTACAACAAACTGCAGTTGAACAGAAAAAAATAATATTGAGGTGTTGGTGCAAGACTGAAGTTAGTTATGGATAGGTTTGTGAGTTTGAGCTCATTAGACCTTATAATTCTATACAGGGCTACAAGCTCAACCTTGATATTTTTAAGGACTTGAGAAGGAATTAATGTATTTCTACACTTTCTTTTCCGGATAAGCTAGTCACATTTCAATTATTCATTTTGATATCTTCCTTAAAAAAATATAGTTGGATAGTTAATGTTAAATATTAGATGGAAGGTGACCACTACCAATCAAAGTAGTACTCGAGTGAGGTTCCTAAGCCGTCGAATCGACAACTATCATTTTCATATTCAAATGCGGTGATCATTTGAACCATTTTAAAAAATAAAAATGTTGAGACCTGAACTGTTTTGTTTCCATCTAAAAATCTCTTAAGCAGTTGCTCGTCATTTCTGATATCCCGCAGTTCCCTTGTATTTTTTATGTCATGATCAGGTTTGGTTAATCTAGTCATCATTTGCAGGAGCCTCTGCTGCAGCAGTCCAACCATGTGCTGGGACCACTATGCCTGAGATTGAGCCGAGGTTGGTACTACCATTTAAGAAGAACTCTGCTCTTTGGAGAGAATTTGAATCCATGGAAGTATTTAGAAAAATTCCGCAAAATCCACATTTTTCACCTTTAGCACAATATGAGGAGAATAAACGAGAAGAAGTAGCTTTACTGAAGATGACGAAGTATGTTTTTTTTGTTGAGAGGATACCAAAGTTAACCGTTGCTGAACTTAGTAGTTCAGTTCTCATTAGTGAGATGCTGGACACTATCAAGGACTTGGAGGAGTATGGATTTGATCTAATACCGATTAAATGTCATTTGAATGATTTGATGTTGAA
The DNA here is from genome assembly GCF_000226075.1 of Solanum tuberosum. NCBI lineage: Eukaryota > Viridiplantae > Streptophyta > Magnoliopsida > Solanales > Solanaceae > Solanum > Solanum tuberosum. Next base: position 1,236,753 of record NW_006238964.1, on the reverse strand, counting down.
CAACGAGAAGCAAACTCAGCTCCGAAGCAAGTTGGAAGAAGAGGAGGGTAAACTCAAAAAATGCCGCCTTGACAAAGCAGTTGCTAAAAACGAGATTAACAAGATTGCTTTGAAGATAAAGGATCTAGAGAAACAACTTATGTCAGCCAAAACCATGATCGAGACAATGGAGCATCATATCAAGGTATCAGGATCTTTAAAGGGTGACATTTGTGATGACATTCGTCACGCTGAGCGTGATTTTGAAGCAACAGTGGCTTCAGTGAAGCAAATCTTCAGCTGAAAGAGAACTTCACCTTTTGTAGATCTTCATGTGAAAGAAAACTGATTTCGTCGAAATGTTGAAGTTAAGAAATCCTTGCCGATTTCAGTTTTACATAGGAGTAGTATGTTTCTCATTAAAAACAAATTTAGTACAGAACTTCTTAGTTATGAAAACATATTTTGTAAATCAGTTTCATATATTTCCTTCTAACGTTGATAATAGTACTTTTTGAGTTACTTTCTAGAGAAGATTTGTGTAGTTGATGTTAACTTGTTTGGGTCAAGGCGTAGTTGTTACAGTGTTATTAACTCAGTGTGCCAAGTGTTTGTAAATCAACTGATGACTATTAATAACACTGTAATACTGTCTCTATATAAATGGGGAACTAGTAACTTGAGCAATGGTAAAATTTGGGAGGCGAAAGAGAGATTGTTGTTAGCACATCTATTTTAATTGTTTGACTTACTATTTAAGCTTGAAATTGAAATCCATATATTTAAAATTAATAGAACGAATGATATATTTTATTTGGGATCCTCCCATTCGTGTATAATAATTTAGTACAGGCTTAAATTGAATAAGAACTTGGACCTCAAATTAAATCTATATCGGGTCTTGATATAGAATTATTGTGATCAAATCTTTGATTCTCTTTCATATCCTTTATAGTGCCTTATCTTGTTTGTTTGATTATTTGCTGTTACATATTCATCATATTCTAAGAAAAATTAATTAATCAATGTTTTAATGAACATATGTGAATCTACCTGATGAATTATGTTTTGACCTTGTTACATATATAGATACAATAAAAAATTGTTTTCTTGATAGGTCATAGTATATTCGTTTTTTTTTTTCAATATGTTCATACCATGTTTTTGAAAATTTTATACAATTTAATTATATAATTACATGCAAACAAAAGTTGATTTCTCAGAAAGTATTAAGAGAATGAATAATTTTCACATCAACCTAAAAAAAAAACCGTTATGAACCACATATGTTTCATTGCTTTTCCTCCAATTTTGCCCATTCTTATTTTTTGGGCTTCGCTTTTAAATAATATTTCTTCACAAGTAACTAAAACTTCTCCTAAATTATTTCTTCCAAGCTCATTCAGTTTCTATTTTTTAACAAAAAGTGACACCTTCTGTCTTGTGATAAATGAATTAACACAATTAGTAGGTTAACAAACCAATCAATAATAACATAACCGATCACCAATAACATATTAATCATGAAACATATTTACTTGCTAATTTGACAAGAAAACATAAGAAACTATTTATTTATTTATTTAGCCATTTTGATAAGGATGAATTAATAAAATTAATGATCTAATATCAAATTTTAATAAGAGATTTGAAACCTTTTTAAATTTAGCTACACATATTAATGTTTTCAAATTGACAAAGATTATTAATTTAAGCTAGTAACATGTTAGTGATTTATTTACAATACATTATTTTGGATCTTAATATAAAAAACTTAAATTTACTAATATAAAGATTTCAATAATTTAATTTAAACTTCTAAAATGATTCTATTATTAAATTTTAGTATAGAAGTAATTCATATCGTACTTGTCAACTTCTGCAAACTCCTTTAGTATAAAAGTAAAATGTAATATTTATCAATAATTATTCGTAAATTAAAAGGAATTTTAATTCGTTGATGTTAGTTATAATTATGAGTAGAGTTTAATTTGAGGGTAATGATAAATATATGAAAAGGTCTTTTGCTTTTTTCCTTTTCAAGTACTTTATTTCCTTAGTTTTCAAAAGCTCTATGATTAGAGGTTGCAACAAATAACAAAAAAGATAGATTTTGATGAATTATTTAGCACTAAGGGGGCATGTACATTTCAATATCTGTTTAAAAAGTGAAAAGATGATTGGAAATCCAAGATTTGTAATTATTATTATTCTTTTTTTTGGTTAACAATTATTACTATTATTCACATAAGAAGGGACCATGATGTATCATCTTTACTCTTTACAAGACTTGAACACAACAACATTGATAAAGGTCAACTTGATTAATTATAGCATAAAGAAGTACAGGTTAACTAATTTCACTTAACAAATGAAAATTTACTAAACTATTACAATTACAAACAATTCTTATGTACTTCCTCTATACTATTTTTTTTATGACCATCGTGCTTCAATTGACTTTCACGCACTATCTTTGCAGGTAACTTTGTCCATCAATGTTAGAACAAATGAAAATAATCACCTAGTGTTTTTGTCTGTTGGAATACAAATTCGAGACTAATAACTCCCAACTACTTTATTAACCACTAAATAATTTCTTTTTATTTTTAAAATATTAGGAGTCATTAGCTGTTAATTTACAGTATTTGTCACGTGGTTTACAAATATTATACTAATTTTTATTTGTAAAAAATTAAATAATCTATATATACCTAAATTTGTGTAAATATTTTTTTACAAAAAATTAGACAGAGAAAAAGAGAACTTTTGAAAGTTGACAGGGAAGAAGGATAGTAACAAGACCAATTTTGACTGGTGGTTGGTTGGGAATCGGGACGTTGGCTAACTTGGGAGTTGGGACTTCATCATAGTGTGCACTCACAGGCGGATGTTTTATTTCCGTAAAGTTAGTTTGATTTAGCACGAAATATCTTTTTAATTTTTATTTTGTAATTTATGATTTAAAATAAGTGATAGATATTTATGTGACTATAAATCATTTCATAAGGATAAAATGTATATTTTACAGTAAAATTATTATTTAATATAAAATATGTGTCGTTCTTTTTATGACGGACTAAAAAGAGAAGTAACCAAACTAGAAAAGAAATTGCATCACATCAATTTGGGGGGAGGAATGGTGTACTACTCGCTCCGTCCACTTTTAATTACCATTATTTCCTTTTTTAGAATCAACTATAAGAACTTTAACTAACATTTTATGATGTAATTTTTTATTATTAATATGTAAAAAAATACAATTTATATTATTTTTTATATTATTTTTAAATATCTAATTTTTTATTTAAAATATCAAATTAACTTGTAAAAAATGTAGAAACAAGGTGACTGACAGAAAATGACACGAGATATAACTTCATTATAACAAGTCTTTATATAACTTGTCTTTCTTCATTAACAATAAAACGACGGGTGCCTAACTGCCTATGTCATTTCCATATTCACTAAATAATATTATTTTATTCGTCTCAATTTATATGATAATAATGGTATAAAAATAAAAAATTTAAATTAAGAATTTATGAAATTGGTATATTAATTAATAATTAATATTATAGCAAGTGGGCATCTAAAGAATGTTATGTTGACATAATGCCGGTAGTCAATTGGTAGAGTCACTTTCAGTCTTAGCTTGATTCCACTAATTAATATTACCATAATTCATTTATTACATGTTATAGGAGATCCATGTTATAGCCAGCCACTTTTATATTTTACACATGCATGCAGTTTATATATATATTTAAAAAATCGTTATTTTTCTACTGAAAAATGTTCAGTGAATTATTTTTAGTTTTGTATTGAGAATTTATTTTCCACAATTCATTTATTGAATGAGCCAATTCGATGAGAATGAAGAGGAAAAATAATGTTCTGTATAACAAATTTTTTATTGATTCGTGATGGAAAAAGTTTCGTTCCGAATAGTTTTGTATAGTCATATATACTTTAATCATGCTCTATTAATTTGTGATGTTGCTTATATACACACATACACGTGCACGGGAATGAAATTGTAATTATTAATCTAGTGTTTGCAATTTAACTTTTCATTTACGTTACACCATGCATAAATCAATATCTCAATTGCATAATCAATGCAACTTAATTGATGAAATCATATTACTATTACTTTATTGTTCCAAAACAATTATGATCTAAAACAAGTAATAGGGACTCCGGGCCTATTTTATAACTTTTTTTAAATAAAAAATGTCTGTAGACCCAATTAGAATATAATTGCTTCGTTAATAGATTCAAATTTGCATAACCAAGGAATTTCTTCGTGCGGGGTCGTGAGCTATATTGTGGAGATAAGGGTTGCTCGCCTCTATACGATTTGGCTTTGTTATTGCTCATGAATGATTTTCATTAGTATCAGAGCAGGATCCATTCTAATTTTCATTTTGATGGCGGGTTTCGAAGAGAGACAACCTAATGTATGCAAAATGATGCCTAAATCACCAATCTGCAAAGCAAGCTTTATTCAGTTAGTTCTTTTCATTTATATTTATACGTTAAAATATCAATTTAATAGGTGTTTAGTAAAATTTTCATATTAAAATAATATTACGTGATATCACTTTTACTAACGTGCATCTTCCTTTTTGGTGCCCTCATTGTCTTCAAATTAAAGTTTTTTTTTTTTTTGATTGCACAGTATAGCCCGCAGCATGGTTAAAACATGCGTGGGGGTGTGTGGTACAATGACACGGGCGAAGTGGCATGGATATGTGCTTTGTGTTGTGACATTAGACTGGCTGGTGAAAGTAAGGTAAAGGGTAGATAGTACACTCAAAAAGAAAAGTAGTACTCTCTCCGTTCAATAATAGTTGTTCATTATAGTAAAAAAAGTTGTTTAATAATATTTGTTCAATTTAAAAAATTAAGAGATAATTTATCTTTTGTGTCTATTTTAATCTTGCTATTAAACACTATTACTATTTATCATCTAATACATTTCTCAAAACATTAAATTTAATAAAATCAAACTATTAACAGCCTTTTGTATGGGCGTCAAAATTGATCCCACCTTGGGATTGAAGCTGCCCACATTGCACCCCACGTCAGGGGTCAAACAGCATCTCTTTTCCCTTTACCTAATTTTCTATATATATAAATCAACCACCCTTGCACTTGATGCACCTGTCTCCTCGAAGCGAATCCAGGATTTTGAGACGAAGGTACACTGTTATAAAAAGATTGATCTATAATATAAATTTAATTGGTTTGATATTTAGGTTCTTACTATTAAAAATCGTTAAAATTTTAAAATTATAGGTCTAAAATTAATTATCAATTACCACTTAGAGAAGTGTTATCTAATTTTAGAAAGAAAAATAAAATAAGATAAATATAAAATTCAAATTTCTAACCTCGCAGAGAGAGGAACACCCAGTCATAATTGCATTATGTGATACTTCACGTGTGGGTTCACACATCTATAGTTCAATATTTTTTAAAAATATAACACTACTATATATGATCTCGAGAGGGGACCATGGATTCACGTGAATCCGGTGATCCCCTTAGATACGCCTCTGTCAGTCTCCTTATAATATCCAATATACGTTTAATTATTATTTTCAATTTTTTGTTAAAGAATACTAATGACTAATATCCCTCCGTTCTAGTCAAGTTGAAGTTGACGATATGAATAGTCACTTTTTTTTTTTTTTTTTTCATATAAGCTCATTTCGTAAAATAAATAAAATTGACAATATGTGATTTTTGGCCCGCTAGCCTCGTCCCTTTTAACACGTTTACTCGTCATAGTTTCATACCTTTGAAACGGTGCACTTTGCAAGTTGACACAAAATATATTTAAACCATCTCAATCATCCTTTTAACAATTGTGGTCGTTTTTAAAACAATTAATGTGGCCGTCATGCAATGAGAAAAATATTTACACAATAAAAGATAATTACACATAAATTTACATAACAAGTACTAATCGATAGCAACATGACTAATCTACTCTAATTAATAGGTTTCACTATGGGACCTGATTTCGTAAAAAGAATCAACATAAATATGTACTAGTATAAAATATGCATATCCATAACTTTTTAGATCGATAAGCCACATGCCCAAATATTCATCTTACTTAAATGCTAATTATTCTAATCAAATGAATCCAATGCTAGTTTCATTTGGTACCACCAACCGTACATGCAACTATAATTTACTATAGCAAAGACAAATTTTCATGCTGGTATATATAAGCTAAGGTCCTTTAAATGGTAAAAGATGGTCAATTTGAATTGAAATTAAGAATATCCATATATATACTATGTCATAAAGAATGGTTTGTGCTGGTCGTTTACATGTGCCTCACCAACTCGACAACAAGTATAATTGAAAATTTTGTCCTATATTATACATGCTTATGCAGAACCCACTTCCAACTTATAAAATTATACTCCGATCTTCCGATCATTTTTACTTATTCATTATACTAAAAATCAATCACGGTCATATATATTTAATAAATATAACAAACCGGCTGGCCGGTCATCGACCCCTACTTATTATATGTCTTTACGAATTGCAATAAATGATACTACGTAATAAAGTACATATTAATTGCTTATTATTAAAATTATAAAGAGCATGAGTTCGTTATCAACTGAATTTGAATTTAATTTGGATGTCACTATCTAAAAGAGTTCATACAAACATGCTTTCACAGCATACCATTTATAAGATGATGAACAAAATCAATATAGAAAAGAGTGCAGTAACGTGGTCCAAGTACTTAAACACAACAAACACTACAAATTTATATATATATATATATCAGATGATGAACTATCACATTAAATAAATTCGATGAATGAAAGTGCAAAAAAAGATATTCTAAAGACAAAAATCCTTCCATGAATTTAATTTTTACTCATCCTAGTGCTTCAGAATGCACTATTTTTGTATAAAAATGTCACTATCCATAACAACTGGGTAACAACAAAAGAGACTATCTACTAGGCTAGGGTTTTTCTTCCCAGTTCTAGCTAGCTAGCTATCTCTTTATTCTGAGCAAAACAAAGCATACTAGTAATACAGATCTAACAATTACAGACATAATTGATCAGCAAGGGGAGAAAAAGAACCTGCATTTTGCGGTAAAATTGTACTTAACTTTGCCATGTTTTGTGATTTTGCGATTGATTTTCGTTCGGAGTGTACTTAACTAGACCAGCTATGTTGAAAATGTCGCTATGAGAAAGAGGTCTTAAGCCTAAGAAATCTTTGGTCATATCATCGTTACCACCGCCATTTTCGTTTTTCGGATTCAAAATGCTAAATGGATCGTCGAAATTCGATCCTTCAAATCCTGTAGGATTAGCGGATGAGTACGAATTCATCATATCCTGAAGAGAAGGAGTGGGATGAGGTGCAGTTGATAATGGGATTGTAACAGGAGCAATAACAGCAGAGGGATTAGCAGCTTTATTCCCATATGAAGCCAAGCTATTGAAAAAACCAGTGGTGAGGTCTTCACGTGAAGACAAATTGAGTCCAAAATCTGTAGTGTTGCTAACAGACACAGCAGCAGTAGCAGTAGCAGACACGTGAATTTGGTGGGGTCTCATCAGCATGGCTGGGCCTGGGCCTGATGAAACTGCAGAAACAGTACTCGCTTTGTTACTCATGGTCGCACCCATCTGAGCTGCCTTCTGCAACAACGCAGTTGCAGAAATATGTGGAGAGGCCATTGCTCCAGATGTAGGTCCGGATAGACTAGGGTTAGGGTTCATAAAGCCGCCTTGTTGGTGGTGGTGGCTCTGCGTGTAGTCCTGATCACTGAACCTAGATGATTGAAAGATCGATGAACTTAGGTCAATAGGGTGTGGTTGTGGAGGACCAGGTCCAGGACCACCACCACCTCCAACCAATAGCCATGGCGGAATCTCAGGCCTCAAATTGAAACCAGTTTGTTGCTCTTTCTTCAAGGAAAATGTAACTGGAATTTCATGGTTAAATGGTTGAAACTGAAAATTCATTTGAGATGTCGAAGAACCAGCTTGAGATGGGAGAATTGGATTTCCTGTTATCGCTCTTGCACTTTCTTCCGCTAATGCATCGCAAAATGCTCTGTGAGTTATGAAACTATCCCTCCTGAAAAAATGCAAATAAATATATTCAGTGCTTAACTTCTTCTTCCGCCATTGACGACCTTGAGAATCCAAAAAGTAGAATTCAAATTTAAATTTGAGATATATTAAAGAGGATGAAGAGGAGAGAGAATACTACTACTATCTGACTAGACTCTATGGTGTTTTTTTTTCATGATTCGTCTTCATATGCTTTTGGAAAATACTGTATATATGAATGATTTCCATTGTTAGTTACCTTGAAAAAAGCGTTCCACAGTCACATCTATACTCTTTGGTACCACAAGTTTTGGAGTGAGCTTTCCAGTCAGATTGAACTGCATAACGCTTTGAACATTTCTCACATTTCCACTTCTTCTCTCCATGTTTTCTACAAAAGTGTTTTTTGATTCCAGTGAGATCTCCAAGAGCTCTTGCTGGGTCATGATGAACACAGCTGGTTTCTGGGCAAACATACACTTTTTTTCTTATTTCTTTGCTTGTTCTTTGCTTGAGCTTCCATGGTAAGTTGTGTCCTCTTCTGTGAAGCTGCAGATTCTGATCTCTTTGAAATCCTTTGTTACAGATTTCACAAACAAATCTATTGGTTGCCATTAGTGTCTTTGGTGACAAAGCTATCACTTCAGCTTCTGGGTCTGTTACCACATGATTGGTCCCAAAAAGGGGAAAAGAAAAAGTTGAAAGGATTTCATAACCAAAAAGAAAGCATATAAGAAAAGTAGTTCAAAAGCTTTGAATTCAAACCTGGATTCCCAGGTTGATTTCTCTTCTTCTTGATTTGTTGTGCAGGTTGAGTTTGTTGATTTGGAGGAGCAAAGTTATACTGATGATGAGGATAAATATTATTATTATTATTATTATTATTATCATTTCGATTCGAAGAAGATACACTTGCTTCACCAGATGCAGAAGTTAAATTGGACATGTTCTCCTCCATAACAACAACAGGTACTTGAGCTTGTTGATTCATTAAATCCTTCATCATCATCTTCTTGATCTCTTTCGTCTCGCTCTTCAAGCTAATCTACCAACTGATTTTGATAAAGAGACTTTTCAAGACACTCATATATATAAATATAGCTAGTCATGATGGGGAGAAGCAAAGATCTTTCCTTAAAACAAGTATGAGTAAGAAAGATATAAATATGTTAAGAGATCTAAAGACAAAACAAACCTAGAAAAAGATAAAGTAGATGATATATATAATGGATAAAACAAGAACACTAAATTGGTTTCATTGAGACTTGTTTGAACCTGAAAAAAGAAAAGAATAAAAGGAAACACCTTCAACTACCTCTCTAGTCTTGTGGTTTCTTCTTCCTTTGGCATCAACCCAACAAACAAATCTTGTTTTTTCCAAACCCCAAACAAAAGAAGAAGAGAAAGAAAGAAGCCTGTTTTTTCTTTCAAGTTTCCAATGGATATATAATCAGCTTGCTAAAATCAAGAAAATCCAATAATAAACATGCATATAAGAACAAATAATAAAACTGGACCAAATTTCTTACAACTGTTAAGAAAGAGAAAGAGATTTGGATGAGAAGAGGGAATCCTCTCTGTAATCCTCTCCACAAGAAAGAAAGAAAGAGACCACCCTACGGCTAACTCTGACGTGCACTTTCTGTCTTTTCTTTTGTTCTCTTCTCAAACCCCAGAAACAAAGAAATTAAAAAAAAAATCTCATCTTTCTTTATTGTATTACTAATAATTCTGCCTTTTAACAAAGTCTCAAATTAAAAAAAAATCACTATCCTTCCTTCTCTCATCAAAAAGCAAACCATGTAAAAAGAGTATGTGATTTTGTATTTATAAAGATTTGAGATTTGGAAAGGTTTGATTTAAACATCATTGGTACACACACCAGTAGACCCCTTTTCTCAAATGCAACTTTCTACAGTATTATTTTTACTGTGATATGATTGAGTAATTGATTAACTCTTAATTATACTACTAAGTAACACAGACACCAGTGTTGTCTAAAAGTTTACTATTTTTTCCCTTCATTTCTTTACAAGTAGCTTCCCCTTTTTTCCACCTTTCATTTCATTAATCATTCAACCTTAATTTTATTTTATTTTTGAAAGACAAACTTTGCAGAAATTTCTGACATTATGCAGTCTATTCTAATTTTTAAAAATTTAACAAGTAAAGAAATGGAAATAGTGACCTCTGCCTAAACTTTGGCGTATTAATTTTAGCAGGCGAAGGTGACTAAAGAAAAAAAATTCTCACTATTTAAAATAAACCATTGAAATTGTTGTCTATAAATCAATTCACATTTCAATTATTTTCTCTTTAACTTCCGAGTCAGCTTTTGAATACCTCGATTAATCCCTCGTGATATCTGACACCACCTACGAGAATAGGAAGAATCACATGGTGTTATTATTTTTTTGGAAGAATTTTGAATATGAGACCATAAAAGGGAGACTTTTTTAAAAAGCAAACTAATTAAAGCGATGGACTAGTATCTCTTTTGTGGATGACTTGATTTTGTTTTAGATTTTTAAATCCATTATTCTGTTTCCCATTTAAATGTGTAAATTTACAGAACTGTAACAAAAAAATTTAATTGGAAAACATATTGATGATGAACATTTTCGAAAGCAGTGTCTTCACGGATCCCAATTAGGGGAGAAAGTAATACAGCTATCAACCTGAAAAACTGGGTAACTTTCTGGGGGTAAAAAGACTTTACACTGAAAAATATTGTGGTTTCACGGGCTAACAATGTTTATATAAATTAACCTGCACTATCCAGTGCTTATAGTCAGTTTTCACAGTTAAGGTTCACGTATATTCTATCCTCATAAAACTTTATTTTATAAAATTACATATGATTCGTGGTTGTTGGCAACAATAACATAATCAAGATTTTTGTTAATAATAATATATTGAATGTAATTTTATAATTGAGGTCTCTCCTGAAAGAGAATATGTAGGCAACATCGCAAGCTTAACCCCAACTGCCCGCCCAGCCACATTGTGGAAGTAGAGTTTATCAAAATTTTCTGCAAGTAAAACATATAAAAATTAAGTATGGAAAAGCACTGAATTTAATATCTCAAAATTAAAACTGAATTTGTTTCTTTCTGTCGACATCCTGCAATGTACTATAGGTAACTACTGTAGCAAATGCATGTATTATTTCTCTTGTATTTTTTTATATTTGTTCAACTCAATTTGTTGTGAAAATATATTTTCTCTCTCTTGTTAGTGATAGCATTTTTGCTTTAAAGTAGATAAATGACCCATTTATCCACGTGTCAAAAAGTTAATGGAGCCTTACACACCTTTTGTTGGTTGAGCCTCCACCTGATAAAAAATTTCACTACTGTATACTAATTTAATTTTAATGATATCATTTTCGAGTTATTCAGCATTAATAAAGAAAGTAATTAAAAGCAAACAATACATTTATTAAAAAATGAAAGAAAGTATTGTCTTATTAGGTAGTGTTCAGATTAAAAAATATATATCCACAGTTTACGAGGAAAAAAATGTATGGTAAAGTATAATAAAATAATAGTATTGTTTTTGTCATTTTCTTGTTTATTCCTCAATGATTTAGTTTTGGAAATGGGATTCTGCTCTACCCAAAGTATCAGACATGCTCTCCCAGCTCATCTCTCACTTTTAAAAAAATAAAATAATAATACTATACTGTATGATCTGCTTTTATTTTATAAAAAAACAATATAGTTTAAAAAGGTAATCAGAAAATATATATACTAAGAGAAAAAAAAAACTCTAATGTGAGCTCTTAGAGTGCTACTCGTGTTGTTCTCCACAAGTCTCTTTTTTAGATTCCATTATTAATTTACCATCAAAATAGAGATCTCTTAGCTATTCATGCATGCATCTGAGTATAGGGACAGAGCTGACTCAATAAGATTGGGGGCCTAAATCAAAATTTAAAGAAGGGGCTCTAATATTTTGTTTTTTCATCATATATACTTTTATTTGAAATTTACTTTTCTAGCTTTTTTAGATGCGAAATCATTAGTTACTGTTTTATAATCGATTTGTTTTAATAAGATTTAATCAATTTTAGTTTCGAAAAACTTCTTTCAACTGAGGCAACGGTTAGAGAAACTGTTAACATTATTCTATAAGCAATATGTGTATTTGAAAGAGAATCAAGTCTTTTTATTTGATTGCGTATTTTCATTTGATAATTATCTTCTACATGTATTATTTCTCTTAACACTTTCAATTCAAAAAATAAATTTAAATCATCAATAACATAATAACTATTATGTGTTAAAGATCAAGTTTAAGACAATGATTTTTGAATTTTCATCATCTAGTGATCTCAATTTACCACTAAATAAGAAAAAAAACACTATTTTCATATGCTTCAATTGGTTCAAATCTATTTTGAAGTGAAAAAAATAGCTTAATCTACTCTCTCTCTCTCTCTCTCTCTCTCTATATATATATATATATATATATAGTTTCAAGGGACTTTATGATTTCGTTATCAATATTTTCATCAAATTGTTTTTTACGAAATTCAAGTTCTACATTCATTTCATATGCAATTTCCTTATGCCTTAGTAGAAATCATAACACTCATAGTACATATAATTTTTTTTTTAAAAAATAACATTCATAAGTAATTATTATTTTTAAATAATGGGGGCCCTAAAAATATAGGGCCCAAAGCGATTGCTTTAGTGGCCTAGGGGTTAAGACGGTCCTGATAGGGATAGTAATGAGGCTGTGCGGGTGGGTGGTGAGGTGGATTTAAGGTTATGCGGGAGTGGGCCAATCTCTAAGTTATATATATATATATAATTTTAGGCTTTTTTAGTACAACTTTCATTTCATTTTAAGTGATTTTCTAGCCTTTTTAAATTGTGTCAAAGTATGTTATTTTTAAGAAATAAAAAAGTTATTATTTTCTTTTACTTCTTTACATTCCTGAGAAAGCTTCTAAAACTTTATTACATTTTCAGTGCATATGTCAAAGAATCTTTTAATAAAATAATCAACTTAATGAATGTTATTGATTAATTGAGTCATGGCTTTCATGAAAACAAAGTATCTATAGCTAAGTTCTTTTAAAAAATATGAGAATTTGTTATCTTAAAAATAATAGTACATATCATCTGCTTTACAGGTAAAGCAATCTATGAGTATATAATTAAACAAAATCTACGCTGACGACATATTATAATGTAAACTAAAACATTAAATCGAAGATAGTTTGTAAGCAGAGAAGTAGGGAATTCCAACCAAATGAGCATAAGTATTGATAACGTTTAGGTAGAGAACGTTTTACCCCACATGAGTTTATCCCGTATAAATCTAAATTCAAATTCAAATTAATCGAATCAATAAAATTTACAAATCAGCTAGTTAAAACAAATTAGTAATACAGTATATTCACAGAGAAAATCACGAGGAGGCATAGAAGTGGGTCCGATCCAAAGCTAAAATGATTGAGCAATTAGAGGACCTACTTAAAAAGCAGAGCAGTATGTAGTCATATTATGCATGACAGCAAGAGAAGAGAAGACGATATTTCACCCGTTCACTTTTATTTATTTTATAATTTAAAAATTCAATTTTTACTTTTAATAAATTAAAAAAAGATTTTTTATTACCTTAATTACTTTTCAAGATTTAAAAATATAAAGTAATTAGGAATGTGTAAAAATGAAAGTAAACGAGTAAAAATAAACGGAAAAAGTAGAAAAGAAACTAAAGAGAGTAGGACTGTCATGTTGCGTTGAGAGACAATTCGAGTTTCGCAGAAGGAGTTAGGAAAGAACTGCATACAGACAATTCCAATAACCCATCGATAACAATGTGTACATCACCCTTACCATTCTACCTTTTTCAAAATAGTAACATTAAATTATACACATCGATAATATAAAAAAAATAAGATTTATATATAACTAGGTTCTTTAAAAGCATATTTAATTGCAAGTAAATCAGCTTAAAATGTAGGATTACAATTGATAATAAGTCAAATTACTTGCTTCAAGTTGCAACAGATAAAACCGACTTGAGAAATGATGTCATGTAAGATTTTCTTATATTGATGATATAAATATATAACAGAAACTAATAGTATTATTAGTTTTAACCTATAGTTCATCAGTCCTTTGCTTCCTTTCTATTTCATTTAGTTACGAGCAAGCTGAAGTGCATTGCAAAGATTTGTACCCCCAATAAGAAATTTAACACACTAAAGACATATCTAGAATTTGTACTACTATGTTTAAATTTATATGACTCAATTTTTTTTTAATCGGTTAGATATTCAATATTTTATTCATATTGAATTTTACTTATTTAGAAAAAGTCCATGAAAGTGAACTTTTCTATTTAACAATTTAATTATTTTAAGAATAATTTCTGGAACATGATGAAATCTTTTTATTTTTCTTAAATTCATACTGAATCGATTATATTAATATAAATTGAGAATAAAGAAAATATTTTTTTTAAAAATGAAATAAAATTCAAAGCGTGTGGTCAAGGAAATTGCAGTAGAAGTCTAGAGAGGAAACTGATGTGGGGACCAACAGTAGACGTGGCCCATGCCGTATTCCACATTTCAAACCCCATGCAAATTGCGTCCGTATACTGTTCTTGTCCACGCTTAGCTTGAAGAATAATAAAATTGGTTAAACAAAATAAAATTTAAATTGTTAAGTAATGAAATCATTATTATCATCTTAAGTAGTATGTTTAAAAAAAAGAACGTTTTTCTCCGTTTTTTATAATTTTTTAATTCAACTTTTCACATGACATAGTTTAAACCATAAGATTAAGAGTCTATTTGGATTAGCTTAAAGAAAATAACTTTTAAATTAAAAAAATAAAAAGTAGGGAGAGTCCAATATTTAATTTTTAATTTTGTCACATTCTCAAAAGCTAAAAATGACTTAAAAATAGGTTTGACCAACTTTTAAACCAATCTTCTTTATTTTCATAAATTGTATGTTAAATTAAAATCAGACAAACAAACTAAAACTAAATCGAAAAGAACTGTATTTTAGCCTTTACATTATTTACTAGCCAATAATTGATTGGGAAAACTAAAGAACCCTAACAAACTTAAAATTTAAAGCAAACGTGGTAATATTATAAATAAAATATTAGCGCCACCTCTTTTATTATTATATCCCAAGTTTCGATAGGTTTGCATGAACTTCCTAATAGATTGTAACAATCCTTTTATATATGCTATTTAATTTACACCTTATGACAAAAATATGGTGATTGATAAGAGTTCAATAATGAAGAATAGGTCACAATTTGAAGAAAAAAGGTTTTACTTGTTACTGCGGACTTACCTTCAAGTTGACCAGCTTTGTAGCTCATGCTTATTAAAAAGAGTAGTCCCATACTCAATTATTTCCGTATATAAGATGTTGACTCCAACTTACAGAGAAGAAAATTGTCATTTGCCTTGGCTGCTCATTTTCAACTTTTCCACACCGTCCATTTGTTATTTATCTTTTTCTAATATTTGGTCCTTTTTCTTCACCCCACAAAATTTCTATTTGTTCCACTCTTTTCAATTCTCAAGGCATGTTAAAACTTGAAAAGACCACGATACGATTCCTTTCATACCACACTCCAAGAAATTTGCTACTTATATATAATTTTTTAAAGTTTGGAAAAAGAAAGATAATTGCAAGGTGCTAGAATGTCATTGAAAAGGAGAAGTATTTATGTTACTATTTGTTGTTTCTTATACTTGATTATCGCAATATGCTTTGTCATGCTTTCTAGTATTTTGTTTTCCATTTCCTCATTTCTTTTTTCAATTTACTTTGAATTGTTTTTCCTAAATCGAGGGTCTATCAGAATAAAAAACCTCTCTACCTCCTAAGATAGGATAAGGTTTGAGTGCTTTCTACTTTCACCAGAACCCACTCATGAGATTACACTAGGTATATTGTTGTTCCTTAGTATGTCATAAAAACAGGGGTGGAGCTAGGGGAATCATGATGTTCATCTGAACACCTTTGCCAGAAAATTATATTGTATATTCAAGTCAATTATTATTTCTTTATGTACACTAAACGTCAAACCCCATTAACTTCTTATATATTTAATTCTTCATATTTTGAATTTCCGTGAAGACACACATAGGAGACAAGAGTCAAGACCATGTTGATCAGTGAGTGCACAGTAAAAGAAACACAAAGAAGATGAAATAATTCAAAATATATACTGTTGAAAATAATATTCATATTGAATTTGCAGTCTTCATCCACCGTCACAAAGAAATAATGATCGTGGATGCAATTGTATTTTGGCGTTTGCCAGCTGCTGACTTAAAATCCTATATCAGTCTTAGGATACAAATAACATCTCCAATTTGTGCTTGTAAATTGTTTTTGGTAAACAAAGTCCAACTATTTTCTTTCAACATAATTGAAACTAAAATATGCATATGCAAGAATTAGTGGGAACTTCACATTGGCCCCAAAGAATTGTTGATGCAAAATCCTGAATGATCTTCATTTATTCAGAAAGAATAGTCAGGTTTGTCGAATCAAACCTGAAAGCTTACAAGCTCACGGGTACTCGAAGCCCATCATAGCTAAGTTGCACATCGATGCCTTCTGTTTCCCTCAGTTTCAGTAGCCTTTCCGTTACTACTTCATGATCCATAAGATGCATCATGCCTTCAATTCACATCAAAACATGCACTCGTTAGCTGTGAAGTTCATGATGTGCATCAAATTTCAATTACTATTTGATGTATCAGCATTATAATATTGGTATTCACCAAGTAATTCATATAACTGTAGTGTAAAAATCTTCCTCAAAGATAAATCATAGCTCTGGTATTTGAAGATTTACTATGGTCTAAAAGCCACAAGATGAATACTGAAAGCCTAGCCTATATGTACAGAAGTAAAATAGAAAAAAAGAACAAACCAACATACCAGTAAAAAGCGTTCTTTTTGGTTTGATTTTCCGCACTTCCTCCAGAGCCTTCAGTTGTTATTATGGAAATGTCAATGACAGAATGTATATTTATTCAACTGTTAAAAGCTCTCGATACCACTGCCCTCAAGCCAGCCCAAAAAAGATAAAAAAAAATTAGAGCTCACCCTTGGAAGTCCAAAATGTGTTGCAGAAGATCTATCTGGTCGCAAAGCATCCTAAAAATGTGAGAAGACATTGGTTAGTTGGTTTAGCATTTAACATTAACCAATTGCTGGATAAAGGATAGCAGAGTTCAAAGGATTAGAGAGAGAAAGACCAACCATGATAAGGAGTTCACAGTCCTGTAGAAGTGGGTAAGTTTCTTCTGGTATATCACTTACATCGCTAGGAAAGGCAGGTTGGGGTAGGAGAGAAGGAAAACGTTAGTGGCTCAGGTTCAGGCCTGCTGAGGAAAACTTCAAAATCAGAGAATAAGGTTTACCTGATATAACATGTATTCCCGAATCGAAAACCCAAAGAACGATAACCGGAACCATGCCACACTGGTAAAGGAATTACCTACTAGGGACCATGGGAACCATTAGGCATGATAATAAACAAAGCCATGATAACTAACCATTTCAACTTATAATGCACAAATAATCAGTAGACCGATGGAAGGATTAACCAAATTGTGAAATACAGAACGATAACTACAGAAAGGCCAAGTGCACACCTTGTACAGCATATTAGTGTTGTACAATTTCTCTATCCATATAGCAAGTATATAGGTAACAGGTAAGCATGAGTTTTCTTAAACAATGGACTACTGTTTTCATATCCTTGTGTAAGTTATTAACCACGGATTCATGACAGTGGTAAATTTTTTGCCTCTCACTGCACCCTCCCTAAGATGCTACTCTCATTAGGACTTTGAGCAATTGGAAATTAAATGCATTCCAGTTGCTACCGGTCAGGCGGTCACAACAATTTAGATCTTAAATCAAAGTCTACACTTTACAGTTTCATTGCCAAGTACTCATGTTTTGATGTAAAAGGATTACCTATACATTTTTTAGTAAGAAGCTAGGATTCCAGCCAAACAATAAGTGCAAAAATATGATCCCCAATAAAACAAGAGGGTCAAAAAAATCACTTACGTTGGGAAACAGTTGCTATAGACATAGTAGCACATCCTTTAGCAATCAAATATTTGCAAAGGTACTAATGAGTCCAACTAAATCAACTAGTAGAGTAAGAAGCCTCAACCTTAAGATCATGTACAATGAATGGATCTTCCTTTATGATGTTAAATTGCAACTCTGAGACTGCAGCTCCTGGGATGATATCACTTTTGTCTATCAAATAATAGTGAGTTTTCTTCATCACCTATAAATGAAAGAACAATTTGCAAATTCTGAGCTAATAAAAATAACATTTTCTGGAGCAAGTTGCTATCTCAGAGTGGCAAAAGAATACTAGTGAACTATAAAAAAATATATAGTAACTTCTGAGAAATTCCAGCCAGTAGCTGAAAATAAAAATCCTTCAGCAGAAGGACATGATTCAATATTTAATGATTGTTGGATAGTCCCTTCAACCTAGCTTAGTACTTCAATAACTATGTATCATCGTGCATTCTTGCAACCTGGTTGTCATATATATAGAATCTGCAAGTCGAATCTTTTTAGCTAGGACAAGTTCTTTGTTTATTTATAAGTTTCCTTGAACTTGCACTGCAATTTGCTCAGTAATACAAAGTAACACATGACTAAGGTATTAGCTATCAAGAAAATGATAAAGGCTGAATGAATTCAGTTCTGCAATCACTCAGCTAACCAAGAGATGCTAAAAATGAGATGATGCATTATCATTTAGTGGCACCAATGTTTGTATCTGTAGCTTCATGATGAAATATCAAGCACTGCATCTAATGAATTTCAGAAGAACTCAGACCTCAAAGTCACGACTGGCCACATAAATAGGAATAGAAGGCTGGACATTGTTAGTCCAATCGCGAAGATCATCCATACCTGCAGGAGTGTGTGCACTTTGCTTAGATATAGAGAGAAAGGACAACTTTTTGGGGGTAGGGGGGTAGGGTGCACAGAATGGACAGGAAAAGACATATCCACATTGCACTAAGCATCACAAGTGATTTTATCAGAGACCTCCAATTGCATCAGCATGAGAATGAGTAATAATGACCGCGTCAATTGTTCTTATCCTGACACAGAAAAACTAGACACGAGTAAGTCATACGGATCATAAGCAACAAGTTATGAAGTTTTTTACTTTAAAGGGGCAGAAAGCCAATACTTCAAAGTATCTAATTCATGAAAGGGAAAAACAGAAGGAAACAGTTAATCCTAGAAGAATAACACTGAAATTCTGTTGTCTCGACCATTTAACTTAGCAAGTTCAAAATCCTCTTCAAACTATATCTCGGAACAAGTTTATAATTCCAACCTCACCTACTGATTCTCTCTTGTACTCTTCACACACTCAATAGGTCATGAAAAGCTTCTGTCAGAAAAGCAAATAATGGAAAGAAGGATGACATGGGAAGAAGTTCATAGGCACTATTAGCAGAACTTCACCAGAAAATGTATTAAATGAAGTTTTCCTAGATACAAGTATGTCCCACTCACATGGAATGGAACAATAAAGCCATTTTGAAATATTTGTTTTTTCCTTTTGATAAGCAAAATAGGAACCAGATAAATAATCTTTTAAGAGAGTTATAAACCTTTTAATCAAAACCTAATGGTCCACAGGGCAGTAACATCCCATTTCAACATGCTTGTAAAAGCAAACACTTTCATCACTCGAAGACATCACACAAATATCATGACAGATTCAACCAAAAAACCTATGTAACATACGGTAGCTGATCTATTGATGTGGTTACAAAAGAATTCTACTACGCGATGACGTGGAGCAGCATCAAAATAATCACAATTATTCATAACATGTGTAGGTTCATAGTTATCTACTTCCCTAACAAGATCCTCAAGGAAAAAAAGTACTACTAGCAGTAGAGTGAGTTTCCCAAGACTGGAATCTAGGAGGTTGACGCATGTAGCTTTAACTTGTTTGCACAAAAAAATTCTCTTCTTGCTTCATACTAGCAGCAGCTGAAGTTTATCCATTTAAAACACATCATACCATATATATTCAGAGTAAAACAAAGTAACATATGAAGTCAAGTGGAAGTGGCTTACCCATAAGCGGGAAACCATTGCATAGCACTATGGTAGAAGAACCTGGATCGCACAAAGAGAAATGCTCTTAGACAATAAGGAACTAGAATCTAATGATTTTTGTTTTCCCCACAATCTATATATTTATTTGGAAAACTTTTGGGGTAACCCAACATGAAGCTACGTAAGCATTTAGTTGAATCAGGATTAACTAAGTTTACTGAACAAACAAAATACTACCCCATTCCGAATTAAACAACATCAGTAAGATTATGAGTTATCTCAGAACTAACAGAAACACAAACGCATTCACAAAAAAATATGATCTAAAAGTCTCTAACATACTTGCCAACATCTATAAGAAAGTTACGATTGCCGGAGGGCCTGGAGTGGCGAATAAGGATGCTGGTGTTCAGTCTCCTATTTCTGCTACCCGGTTCGGCAGCTTTTGAGCACACCTGTAATAGAACATTAACAAATCCATATAGTCTAACCACTTATTGTAATTCGAAAAACTACACTAAAACACAAACAAGGATGCTGTATTAGGTTTCTCAGGCTTACAGGGCACGTCTTCAAGGGGTTAGTGAGACAGCTCACTCGTGGAATTCCTTCACTTGTTCCTGTTCCCAAAAACATTAGCTCAGATTGATTTGCAGATACCTCAGCTCCATTCTGAGAATTTGCAGAACCTGTAACATGATTAAAATTACTACCGACGTATGTGAAGAATCTAATGAACTATACTACCGTTAAAATGATCAAAACTTAGCGAAATTTATTGAAAATTTGGGAAGATACTTACTAGAATGAAGAGAAGCTGTGACGATTGGTTTGAATCGAGAAAAACTTTTTCTAGATATGGAGATTGAATTGTTATTGGTGAAAGAAAATTGGCGAGTGAAACGAGTGATAGAGAAGAGTGAATGGGAAGGAGGACGAACAATTCCGAGAAACACCGCCATTTTGGCTTGTGATTTTGCAGTTCCGATGTAACTCCGGTAGCTAAACTCCTCGCTCCGGTTTCGTTTCAACTGTTAGATTTGTAAGAACAAAACGGTTGCAAACGAAAAATACAGGCTGGGTCAGGAGTTTGGAGTTTCGTCGATATGTGGGCTCAGCCTCAATTCTCGTTCTGGGCCGGTCCTATTAGACAAAGTCGGGAAAATTTGGGAGGAGACACTTTTAAAGTAGTTGTTTAAAATATAATCAGAATTTTAGAAGTATTTAAAACATAACCAATAGTTGATTATAACATGTTTGAACCATCTGATAAGTGGTTCATCTTGGCTTCCACTTAACACACGTTCGAAGCATCTTAATCTTGCTTTTCCTACTTGTCTACCATCAAAATTAACTTTTTACCGTGTATCTTTTCCTCCTCTAATATTTGTTTGTTTATGATCTTCATTTGAATTTTGAATGGCTAACTTTTAAAGTTAAATTGAATTAATATTACTTTATTTTTGAAATCTAGTTAGACATTCTAGAAACTAGACTGAAGTCATTATATATATTATTATTATTACTACCTCCGTCCACTTTTAATTGTCATGCGATAAGTACTTTGACTAACATTATATGATGTAGTTTTTCATCATATTGATATCCAAAAAATTGCAATTTGTAGTATTTTTCGTATAGTTTTTGAATATCTAAATTTTTAGTTTAAAATATTGAACTAATGTAATCAAATTTAACTTTAAAAATTAGTCAAATTGACTTTCGAAAAGCGCAACATGAAAATAATCTAATTTTAGTTCTAAATATTAGTTAACGTGATTCTCGAGAAGAGAAAAATATCATATAATTGACACGAAGAAATATTAAATGGTGCCCTGGTGGTTGGTGATGGAATGATTTTCACTCAGTGTGTAGAATTCCTTGCAGTAAAAATGGTGCATTTTCTATAGTGGCCCTGCATTATCTGAATACTTTTTTTCAATTCAAAGTGAAGTAAAGGTAAATAGTCTATTCCTAGTTCAAGCTACTTCAGAGGATTCAACACGTTAAAACTTTAAAGCAAAAATATTAGAAAAGGGGACTTTATTTAATAAGCTCAGCCAATAATTCAACTAGTTTGTCATGACCAGTTGGGCACCTTCACGCTCAGAAGCGAATCTAGAATTTAGAATTTATAGGTTTGAATTTGAAATTTTATCACAACCTATTTCCTGTTCCAAATCTATAAATATATGTATTATTCTTTGAAATTAAACACATATACAAGATATGAGTCAAAGTTATTAGATTCAGATAACTTGCAAGGCTATAACAATCATATACATAATTTTTTGTAAGCATTATCAATATTTAAAGAAATGTAAAAAAAATAATGAATAAATCACTATGATAATAAATGATATCAAACTTTATATATGTTTATACCTAGTATTATCTTTTTTGCTTAGTATATGAATATGAATATAATATATACGGCAAAACTTTTGATTAAGCGATGTCTCGTAACACCACTTGAAGCATGTATATCCACCCCAAAAAATGTTGATTAAGCAGTGTCTCGTAACACAACTTGAAGTAAGGTATAATTACCCGAAAAATGTACACACTACCTCTGCCCCTGTCTACGACTTGGAAGAAGTAGAGTCATGGACACATTTGTCCATTCTCTTCTAGATTGGGCCTACACTGATGCAAAGTCAATGGTCCAGTTTTTCTGTTTACCCGTTCAGGCCCAACTTGAGATATGGTCTCTGCGTCACTGCAAGTAACCTTCCATAAAATTGCACGCTTTGCTCTTCAAATGGATTGACTTTTAATTATTGCTCTTTAAATAGGTTGATTCGTAATTCTTGTCCGTTAGCATTTGAATATATGGCTAGTGAGGCATAAATCTTTTAAAACCAAAGTCATATCCGGACATAACTTGTGAAATATTATGATATGAATAAATAAACTTATGTCCCATGAAAAAAATATTTGTCACTAAGTGTAAACAACCCTGGTAACTTCTTCCCATCATTAATTTAACGCGTGCCAAGAAGAATGGTCCATTTCACTTTTCAACTTATGTACAACATATCCAAAAACCAACTTTGCACATGGCAAAAGTTAATTTATCAGTCACCATGTCTCTAACAACTTCACCCACTACTAGTTGATCAAACTTATATATAGATATAGTTGCCTCGAAGTAGTACGTAAGTAATTACTTCAACTAAAAATGGGATATGCTAGTAGTGTTTGGCTTGGAGTTTTGGTATTCATTTCAATTCATGGCTATGGCAATATTAGACTATTTGAGGCTTCTTCTCGTGTCATACAGACACCCGATCAGATATACCGCACTGGTTATCATTTTCAACCTGCCAAGTATTGGATGAACGGTAAGTATTCGGAATATCACTCATTAATCAAAAAGACATTCAACTACGAGAAAAAATCGATCCTTCTAGGATTATTTCTACCTTGTGCGGTTGTGCCATATAATCCTAATTCTTTTTGTTGTTTTTCTTGTTTTGTGTTGTCACGTGCTACTTTATGGTGATCAAATTTACAATTGTTGGTTTTCGTTTCGCAGATCCTAATGGTAAGTTTCTCAAATTACTTGTATTTTTTCTGCGAATGTGTTTGGTACGATAAAAGTCATTGAAGGTCGCTATAATTATGCATGCAGGACCAATGATATACATGGGGATTTACCATTTCTTCTATCAGTACAATCCTTACGATGCACAAGCAGGTAACATAGTATGGGGCCATTCCACATCGACCGATCTCGTCAACTGGACGCCTCAGCCGCCGGCGCTTCTCCGATCAGAGCCTTACGATTTCAAAGGCTGTTTTTCCGGTTCTACAACTCTTCTCTCCGGCGGAAAACCGGCGATTCTCTACACCGGCGTAGATTTCTCCGATAACCAGGTACAAAATCTAGCAGTCCCCAAAAATTTAGCTGACCCGTACCTTACCGAATGGGTAAAATCGCCTTACAATCCATTAATCGCACCGAATTCGGTAAACAAAATTGATGGACAAAATTTCAGAGATCCAACTACTGCTTGGCTAAATCCTGACGGAAATTGGAGAATGGTAGTTGGAAATCAACAAGACGGAAACGGAATTGGCTTATTGTATAGAAGCAAAAACTTCATTGATTGGATTCAAGCTGAAAATCCACTGCATTTTATGAACTATTCTGGAATGTGGGAATGCCCTGATTTTTTCCCTGTTTCAACAATCAGTCAAAATGGTCTAGAAACTTCTACAATGGGTCCAAATGTGAAACATGTATTCAAGGCAAGTAAAGCAAGCACTGATTTCTACACAGTTGGTACATATAATCCGAATAAAGATATTTTTATCCCGGATAACAAATCACTTGATATTGGATTAGGATTTCGTTACGATTATGGTAAATTTTATGCATCGAAAAGTTTTTTCGAGAGTTCTACTAGTAGGAGGATTTTGTTTGGATGGGTTAATGAATCAGTAAATAATCTTGAGATGAATAGTATTAGAGGATGGGCTGGTCTTCAAGGAATTCCTAGAAGGATTTGGCTTCATAAATCTGGAAATCAGCTGCTTCAATGGCCGATAGTTGAAATTGAAAAGCTTCGAATGAATCCAGTTATTGAAGATACTTCTGTGCTTATGCCAGGATCCATACGTGAAATTTCTGGAGTCAATGCTACGCAGGTAAATAAACTTTTTGCTGTAAATTTATTTTTAACATGTTTCAAACAAGTAATCCGTGGGCGTGGCCGAGCCAGAACTTCACGGATATCTCACTATCTTTAAGGAGATTCTAGTCCAAGGCACAAATGTAATGCCCATCAATAAACATAACATGATATATTAATATTAAAATGTAACACTAACACTTTTTCTATAGGAAATTGCTTATTGACGAACTAAATTTTGACGGGATATCGTCAAATGATCACGAAAGCTTTAGATTCCTTCTGTTTTTAACTAATTGTAACTATGAATTGGCTTACAGGCAGATATAGAAATGTCATTTTCAGCTAAAACGTTGGAAAAGGCAGAGAAATGGGAAGCAAATTGGACAAATCCACAACAAGTGTGTAGCACAAAAGGTGCATCAGTAAAAGGTGGGATTGGGCCATTTGGGTTACTAGTCTTGGCATCTAAAGACATGCAAGAATATACTGCAATTTTCTTCAGAATTTTCAGAGGAGATAACAACAATTTTATAGTCCTCATGTGTAGTGACCAGACCAGGTATCAAATTTGATCTCTCTTTCACTATTAATTGTCAGTGTAAGAAATTTTTTATGCGATCGAGTTATTTATAATACCTTTTTTTCTTAATTAAGTATTCATTTTTTTTTTCATTTTTGTAGGTCTTCCTTACACTTGCCTTCTAGTGATTATGACAAAACAACTTATGGGGCCTTGTTGAATGTGGATCCTCTTCAAGAAAAATTGTCTCTCAGGACTTTGGTATGTTTTTTTAGTCATGAATAAAAGTCATGATAAAATTGTATACAATTCTAGGTGTTTGGTATGATAGGAAAATATTTTTAAGAAATAAGTTATTTTCTTATAAAAAGAAGAATTGCTTGAGAAAACATTTGTACGACTATCAATCTTTAATCTCTCTAAACATTTTCTAAATGACTTGCGTTATATCAAACACATTCTCAGTTTCAACCAGAATATAATGAATATGTTTTGTTTTTTAGATTGATCACTCAATAGTGGAGAGCTTTGGTGGAGAAGGAAAAGCTTGCATTACAGCTAGGGTTTACCCAACTAATTTAGCAGTGGATGGTGCAACCCATTTATATGTCTTCAATAATGGTTCACAGAGTGTTGACATCTCAAAATTGACTGCTTGGAGCATGAAAACAGCTCAAATCAATTGATTAATTCCAACATATATAGATTTATTTTCTTAATTTGATAACATTATATTTTATTAATAGACTATGTAATCTGCATATTGTGACACACGTATTCGAATAAACTGTATTTCTCTTAAAGTATTATAGTTGTGTAGCACATGAAGTATGTGTTTAGTCCGGTCCAGTAGCGAAGGATATAGACTGAAGGGTGGTCAGTTGGACACTTCTCTTTAAAAAAATAAAATTAGATGGTATATACAAAAAAAAAAAACTATATTGTGTATATATATAAGACAAGAATTACTTAATATAGGTAATTACTTTTACTATTGAACTATTACATAGGAAAAATCTTCAAACTATTGGTTGAAAATAAGACGCACAAAAGACCAAACAAAAAAATCCTACAACTTTCTTGAATAATTGAACTCTACATTCTGAATTCACCTTTATGCAGATCAAGAAGACAACACAAAACAAAACAACAAATTAGCAAGACAAACAAACAAAAAAAAGATCAATCTTACAACATTCTTGAACAATTCAACCGGGTCAATTGAACTCCAAATTCTAAATCTACCTCTATTCATGATCAAGACGGCAACTCAAACCGGCAAGTTGGACAAACCCTCTTTACCCCTAACCAATTCATTAAACAATTCTCATGGTATACATGAGAACAAGGCATTTTTGTTGCTTCACTTCCAACTTCCATCTTTTCCATACATATCACACACACAAAATCACTTCCCAATTCTGTTTCTTCAATTTTCACCTTCTCCAAATTTTCTTCAACCAATTCATTAGCAGGACGAATTTCCTCATCACTATTTTCATTTTCTTCAATGAAGTAATCAACAGGAAGGCTAATATAAACTTTCATTGGCAATATTTTCTTGTTCCTATTATAAGTTTCATTAGCAATTCTATCAGCAAAAGTACATATTTGACGTAATATCATTGGTTGTCTATGTACCGGCACTTCCATTATATGTAACATTCTTGTAACGTTATGCCACGATAAGTTGTTATGGGGCAATCGATCACATCGCTCTTGAAATATTCCGATTTTAATAATGCTCTCTAAACGGGACACATTGAGTTCTTCATCTTCATCTTCATCTTCTTGTTCTCTAAGAAATTCGACCTCGAATTTGATGAAAAATTGATCGTAGGATGTTGGTTCAACACTGCTTGTGTCAAGACTTTCATCTTGGTGAGCATCACAATAATCATCTCCTGCATAATCCATTAGGAATTTTTTAAATGGAATTTGTTTTAAGTTGATATATTGTATTGTGAGTTTTAGAGTATTATATATAATTTTTTTAAAACTAATGGAGTATCCTGACGTACTAGGAAACATTTAAAATTTGTTTTTAAGTGGGAAAAGGATTAAGGTGATATCCTAAAAGTATAAGGAAAGCTATTAGAGTGGGTTAGGAAAATATTAAGGTTGGTTTTAATTTGGAATGATAATAATGAATTTTCTTTTTATGGCTTTAATATGGAAAAATATTAATATACTATTTCTAGTCTATATTAAGTGAATCAATGAGACAATACATACCTAAAAATAATTTAGGACATAGATTGAATATCATTTTTCATTTTTGTTCTTTTAGTTATTCTTATACTATTCTTGAAAATAAAAATAATTCAAAGTAAAATCATAAATATAAGCAATTAAGTCTCTTGAACTTATCATCTAGACAATATAAATGAATGACAAAAATGGAAAAAAGTTCAAACATTTATCTTAAATTTTAAAACAATTCACTTATTTTGAACATTGAAAAAGGGAGTAATGATTAGGAAACATTTTAAGTAATATTTTGATTACATTGAAATTTGAATGATTATTGTTACAAAAGAATTGTTTAGTAACTTACATCATAATGAGGTAATGTTGAGGATTTTTTTAAATTTGTCCTTCATATCAAAGATATTATTTTTACACATTAAAAAAATATAAACATAACAAAAAATATGAAAAAATAATCATATTCTTCTACTCAAATTGTTAGTAGTCATAGGTTATTTCCTCCTTGATGAAATAAAGCTAAAATTGAGAAAATTGTTAATAGTTATAGGAGGTCATTTCCTCTCTGTGTTAAGATTTTGATGCATTAAAGCTAAGATTGAGAATAAGGGCTTGTTTGAATATGTGATATGGAATCATAGTTTGAAATGAGATCAATTTTAATTGAAATTGAAAGTTTTGTTTTAACATGCAATGTGAACTTTTCAAATTGTATTATTATTATTTTTCATAAACATAAAACCACACAAAGTTGTGAAAATTAGCCAAAAAATTTCAATTCTTATACAATTTTACAAAATAAGCAAATCATAATTCAAAACAAAATAGCCAAACTTCATAAGGCCCTGCATCAATTAACCGCATACCTTTATATTCTTTTTATAAGTAAAAATGTGTGATTACAAGCTTTCAAATACACAAAATTTTATAAAAATATCTTCACACTACACATAATTTTTATTTTTTCTGAAATCTGAAATAAAGGATTTTCTTTTTACAATATAAATTTCAGTCAAGTTTTACATTTTAAAAAATAAATAAAAATGGAACCATAATTTGGATGCTTTTTAGAGAATTTGGAATATGAATCATAATTTTATATCACCATGTCCAAATGTTGATTTGAATCATAATATGAAATTGCATGTCCAAAAAAAGGCTAAGAAACTATCTAACTTGGCTGAACAGTTGCGTAAGTTGAGCTAAAACGCAAACTTAAACGAGCCCAGATGTTGATATAAGCAAAGAACAGGACATAAATATGAAATTCTTGTTATAAGCAAAGCTGACCCCCCAAGCAAACACACAAAGCCCCACTAGATTTTACAAAATTGATAACTAAACAAAAAGGAAGATCGGAAAGAAAGAGCAGACATAAAAACACGGCCAACGCGAAATTAACAACGAATGACATGGTTGGGGTTCATGAGCTGTTATGGGCACACAACACAAACTACTGCTGCTTGCACTCGGGAGGACGTTCTCCCTGTTGACCTTCTCCAGCTTGTGCTTTGGCACTCTTCTGCAATTTTGTCAAATAAATACACATCACATGCTCAAGAAAATGAAAGGAAATTTACATTATCACCTAAAAGAAATGATGCATCAAAGCAGTTCCTTCATCTAATAAACCATTCGGGATAGACACAAAAGAAAAAGAAAATAAAATCAGCATCACCAGAAAAACAAGGGGAAAATATGAATTACTTTGTAGAAGCAAGCTAAACAAATAATACCTTCTTTTTGCTCTTCTCCTCTTCTTCATCTTCATCTTCATCTTCATCATCATCCTCTTCTTCATCCTCATCTTCGTCTTCATCATCACCTTCAATATCTTCAAATTCATCCCCTTCAGCAGCCTCACCAGTAAACCATGACACAGCATGGGGGATTATTTTAGCTCGGATTGTCGAGCTGCAAACATGGAAGTCCCAAATGGAAACGTCAGACACTCTTTCAGTGTAACACATAGAAAACATAGCACCATAGAATTCTAGAACATGTAGAAGTTATTGGGACACCAAGTTGTAACGAATTCTAAAGGTAAAGGGGAAGCAGCGACGGACCCAATATCATAATCTTGTTCCATTAGATTCTGCAGGTCTTCAGCCTGACAAGACAGTAATTACCAAATAAGATCAAGAACATTCTGCATTACATAACAAAATCAAAGTTGTTGAACCTACCGCATCTTCATCTATATCATCATCATCATCTTCAGGTACTTGGGGTGGATTAAAGAAATTGAAAAAGCTCTCACAGCTTTCAGTCTTAATTACGAATTTAGCATTCTTTGACCCTTTCTTTGGCTTCCTTTTTAGGATCTTCTGTGTCAAGCATTTACCGGGATACCATTCAATGTTGGTCCTGCAAGACAACTCACATCAAATAAACAAACAAAAATAGGATAACAGTATGTAAAACCAGAACATAGAGAAGTTAGAACTTACCCTATGGCCTTCTCCAATATGGGATCATCATCATCATCAATCATGTGATAGGTTTTAGTCAAGACAGAATTCTTGAAGAAAGGGTTTGTATCGAAGAAGAATTCAAGCTTAAAGCCCTTTCGATCATCAAGCTTGCACCACTTGATATCCTTGAGGTACTTCAAGGCCTCTTCATCACGCTCAGAGATCTACAGCAGTCATTTGCGATCAGTTAAAAGACCAATAATTCAGACCAAGAAATATTTGTATCATTATTATTATTATTATTATTATTATTATTATTATTATTATTATTATTATTATTATTATTATTATTATTATTATTATTATTATTATTATTATTATTATTATTATTATTATTATTATTATTATTATTATTATTATTATTATTATTATTATTATTATTATTATTATTATTATTATTATTATTATTATTATTATTATTATTATTATTATTATTATTATTATTATTATTATTATTATTATTATTATTATTATTATTATTATTATTATTATTATTATTATTATTATTATTATTATTATTATTATTATTATTATTATTATTATTATTATTATTATTATTATTATTATTATTATTATTATTATTATTATTATTATTATTATTATTATTATTATTATTATTATTATTATTATTATTATTATTATTATTATTATTATTATTATTATTATCATCATCATCATTATTATTATTTACCTCCTCTGCCAATATCTCGTTAGTTTTCATTGCAGTCAGCCAAAAGTTGGGAACACCTTTCTCTGGCACCAAATTAACAGCATAAAAAATTAAAGTCTGTGTCAAGATCAATCTGCATGGATGAAAGAAATGCAATAAATAGTTTACCATTTTCAGTCTCACTATCCTCGCCCTGGATCATGGGAGCTTCATCAACACCATCCACTTCGACAACCCCATTTACTATTTCATATCTCTGCAACACATCCATAAAACAGCCAAACCATAACTCATTTCCTTTCTCTCGTTTTTTGGGGGGTTGGGGGTGGGTTAGGGAGGGGCGGGAGAACTAATTTCAACTGCACCATGGACAGAGTTATTCTTCTCACCTTTGAATACAATGGTTCATACAGCTTTTGGTATTTAGATTCTAGTGCAGCCCTCTCCTCGAAAAACTTTGCTTCCAGCTCATCATGTTGGCTCTATATTTAGATAAAATCATGTTAAGCTTTTTTCTTCCATTTAGAGGGAGCAATCGGAAATATGCCAGCCTCATATAAAAAGCTAATCTAATCCACATATAAAAAAAATGGTAGGAGAAAAGAGAATGGACACCGCAAAATGCAAATTAATCATTAGGTTAATAATCTGTTTCTCTGTGACCATATTTCCCAAATTTTAAGCCTTATTGGGCGCCTTTGTTTTGGGTAAAAAATGTCACGGGTTCAAATCCTGTCAGATCAGAGTCATCTTATCTTTACTACTCCCTAGAAGATAGCATCAGAATTCTCCGATTTAATAGAGTCATTGAATCTTTAGAACCATGTGCCTAAGAGGGCGAGGACGATGCCAACTTTCTCTTAATTCGTGCACTTACATACAAGACTTTCAATCAAGATTTTCCTTGCAAGCCGATTCCTTTCTAGGTTTCGTCGTAAACCTAATTGGTTATTTCCCAAGTTCTTAGGAAGAGCCGTACGAGACAGCTCACGAAAATAGGCATGGCTGAATAAGAGGCCATGCCATCACAAAACATAGCAAATTTATCTGCAATATGCGCGTCTTTCAAGATGGGCACAACTTATACCAAGTTATATTATGTAAATAAAGGATAACCAGTTGCAACAGGGCACAGTCACCAAAACCATGGTCATATTCATCTGTCAGTCTGTCTTCCTCCCATATAACTGTAGATGAATATCAGGCATGACTAGTAGCACACCATGATCTTCACTGTTATCTGTCATAAGGACATCCCTAACAGCCTGCTATTATGTTAAAACAATGAATTAATAGCTAGATGGTCTAAGAAATTTAAAGTGAATATTCATTAAGACTAAGTGTAATATTAAGTGAAGGAAAGGAGAATTTTAGGAAAAAGATATATTTTCAAATCTTTTTCCCCTTACTGTTAATATCATCAAAGCAATCTTTTCCTCACTCTGGATCATATAAAACATAGTTGTCTAGACACAGGCTTCTGACGAGTGTGACCTTTTTGAAGTACTCAATCTTTTAAGGACCTAAATATGGTTACAAAAAGAACTACACTGCCATCACATATATATCCCAAATGATATATATATATATACACACACACACACACACATATTCAGATTCTTTTGAAACAAGATTAACGGTGCATTGTTAAAAAAAATTATAAATAGAATAACAATGCATTATCCCCACAGTGGAAATACTTTCAAGGTCTTATAATTTAAGGTATGATTTTGCTCGAATCTTCCTCTTTAATTTTCCCCCATCTTCTTCTTGAATTTCCTTAGTTGCTGTTGGAAACCAGGAGTGACATCGGATATGCTAAACAAAAATGGATAAAATATTTGACCTACCCATATTTAACAAAGATAAAAAATGGGTCAAGGTTAACCGACATATAATATGGATAGTTTCAGGAATAGTTAGGTGAGAACACAAGCTAAAAGTCAAAATAAGCTTAGACTCCAAGAAAGTAAGAACTCAAGAAATATTAAAGCAGACAAATGGGTATTGATAATATGGATATCCATATTATCCATCTGGATATCGATTTTTAGTGGAAAATACGAATAGTATCCATATTTGATCCATTTTTACTTAGTCAGTTATCCAACTCATATTTAATGGGTTGGATTGAACGGTTACTTGTATATTTAACCATTTTGTCAGCCCTTCCGGAAACTGTTAACTGATTCAGGTGTCTGCTTATTGCTTTAGGTCCTTAACTTAATCAAGCCTATTGCGGCTGTGAGAAAGCTGTTTGTCACGCTTAGTTTGTCTTCGGATTTGCCAGAAGTTGCTTTTGGAGATGAAAAACAGCTTATGCAAATTCTTTTAAATGTTGTTGGCAATGCTCTAAAATTCTCAAAAGAAGGCAGTGTGACAGTTTCTGCGGTTGCTGCAAAATCAGATAATTCAATAGATCCTAGAACTCTAGAGTCTTTTTCTGTGCAAAGTGAGGATCACTTCTATTTACGTGTACATGTATGTTTATAGGTTTATTTTAATGCTTGGTATTTAGTATTTCCAGCATAAATGGTAGTTGCTCTGTAATTCATTTTGGGTAGTGATTGTTGTTGGTTTTACTGCTACTTTTCCGTGTTACTTGGGTAAAAGATACAGAATCAGGC
Source organism: Solanum tuberosum (assembly GCF_000226075.1). NCBI lineage: Eukaryota > Viridiplantae > Streptophyta > Magnoliopsida > Solanales > Solanaceae > Solanum > Solanum tuberosum. Next base: position 1,203,384 of record NW_006238964.1, on the reverse strand, counting down.
ATTAATCCTCAGGATATCCCAAGTTGTTCTGTAAATTTGCACAAAACCAGACACTAACAATTAAAAATTCTGGTGGCTCTGGACTTGGCCTTGCAATTTGTAAGAGGAATCTCACTTCACTGGTGTTTGTTTTGAATGCGACTTTCAGTTTGCTATGATAATTGAGAACTGCTCTAGATTGAGTTCTTTGTGTTTTTAGGGCTGATGCACATTTCTTGGAAATTTTGTTCATGGGATGTTGAGGCACTTAACAACAGTGGTCATATATCTGATGTTGGCCTGAATCAGGTTTGTTAATCTCACGGAAGGACACATTTGGATTGAAAGTGAAGGTCTCGGAAAGGGGTCTACTGCTATCCTTATTGTTAAACTTGGCATTCCTGGCACATGCAGATGACTTTTCAAGGACCAAAGGTCTTGGTTATGGATGATAATGGATGAGTGCTCATACTAGCTCTTATCTTTAGACCTCTTATTTGTCCTGCATTTTCTGTCCAATGAATCTTTTTCTAATGTACGTTGGTCTATTTTACGTGAGACTGGACATTTACAAGCTGAAAAAAGTGGTATTTGTTGGACATCACTTTGGAACAAGGACCCTGACCATCTATTAAATGTCTATGGAAGTTAGAGTCTAATAACTTCATGTACGGTGGAATGTTCTAAAACTTAAATATATTAGGAGTATAATCTAGATGATGAGCATCCGAAGGGTAGCGATCGCGAGTTCTCTTGTCATAAAAAAGAAGTCCAAGGTAGGGACGAATCGATAAAAACAAGAGACTATTTTTCCTAAATAGTTCATTTAACTATTTCTTGCAAAGATCATAATCATTTGGTTCTGGTTCCACTAACGCTCAGAAAAGATAGAAGAAAGGAAGCACATGGTCAGTATCTATTGTGAGTATTTATTTAGCTTATAGTTGGTTTACGGTCTATACACGTGCTAGCACGGGCCATACCCTGTCTAGTAAAGAGAGAAAGGAGTTCAACCGATTTGGTGGAAAAAAACTCTACAGATAATAGCAAAGCCTATATGACACTCCTAACTTCTTTCCCGGTGCCACTATACAGCATGGAACATGAAAAACTTTAAACTTCCAAAAACACACCTCAAAACCTTCAGATATCACTCACATTCCTCTCTACATTTATCAACCTAGACATTATATTCAAACTATAGATTGAATTACAATGCAGCTTTAACTCAATCACTCACATACAAAACAAAACAGATTAATCAGTCATACTATACCATCAAATACCAAATTAAATACATCTAAAAAAAAAACATGAACGTCTTAGCAATGAATAAAAGCACCTGAAGCTCTCTTAGAACATCTACACGCTTCCTAACTGGTGGCGTCAAAGTCTCGAGTATATCCGTATGCTTCCCAGCCAAATTCTGAAGCTTATCCTACAAATTCCACAAAAAAAAACAAAGATGAAAACATGTAGCATTTAGATAGAAAACAAGTGGAACCAAAATATTATTAACCAAACCTTGAGCGCGTTGACTAAGCCAGCACGATCCTCGGCACTCAAAGCTACACAGAAACAACCATAAAATCAATGGAATTAATTTTAATTCATCAATAAAAAAAAACGAATGATTAGGGATTTTACCGGCGGCAGCGGCGGGGGGGGGGAGGGGGGTGGTGGGGGGG
>NW_006238964.1:1197442-1201595 GCF_000226075.1 Solanum tuberosum | reverse complement strand
GGGGGGGGGGGGGGAACCCGCCGCCGAGATCGGACATGTCGAACTGATCTTTATTGGAATTATTACTCATGGTGGACGGATTAGAATCCTAGCGGGTTTTGAAAAGACAGAAGTGAAAAGGGGAAAAAGGAGGGAACTGGTAAAAGGATTTTGGGTGCGAGCAGTTTTTTTGATGGTATTTCAAATTTATAAAGCCACCTTCGGCGGTGCCGCTCGTGCGTGTTCGAGAAAAAGGTAATAAATCAAATCGAATAGAAAAATAAAATAAAAACTATCGTATAAATACGAAAAATATGTTGTGTCAAATATGAACAAGTCAAAAGTGAATTAACATAAAATAAGTAATAATCTACTCTAAAATCTCACTAAATCAATATAGGTGAGATCATAAATATAGTATTATTTTGTAAAGACATTAAATAATGTCTTTATATGAAAACATCATTTATGAACTTGAGGTCATTATTAATGATCTTGGTTACAAAAAAAATAAATTGACGTCAATAGCCTTAAAGATTACCCGGATGAAAGTGATACATGTTTAGAGGTCCATTATTTAGGAGAAATTGTGGATACCATGAATAAAAACAATGTTCATGATGAAGTTGAAGATAATACAATACTTTTACAGTCAGTTACGCGTAAGGAAACACTTATCGCACCCAGAACTCTTCACAGTTTTATGGTGCATTCAAAAAGACAACTCCAAAACTTTTTCCTGCAAATAAGAACAGTTAGGGATCAACTTCAACTATTTAAATTTTAACAAAGAAACACAAAACACAATAGAATCATTTTACTAAGTTGTCTTAGATATATTTGTGCTTTTGAAATAATTATTACTTATAATATTGATGGGACCATATATTTATATAGGGATCTTCTGGAAATATATTATCTTATTGAAATGAATGATTTTTTCCATTAGTCCAAATTGAGTAAAAACAATATAAATATATTTTCTTAGAGAGATTATTAATTTACCAAATATTAATTCAGTGAGATTTTATTGTAATCCGTTTAATATAAGTGCAAGTAGTTGGGATGACATAATGGATCGCCCTATATAATGGTGCTTTACTTTAAAATTTAATATTCAGATGAAACTAATAATATGATAATTAATTGGAAAAATTATTTGAAATAATAAACTATTACTTTACATTAAATGTTATAGCCATAATTTATTTTATTTGTAATTCGCAGCAAATATCCCATTTTCTTGCCATTTAATTCGGTATACAATTAGTCATTTTCGATATACAATTACCCATTCGATATACAAATGTATAAAATGTGTTTGTGTTGGTATAAAACGAGAGAGAAATGTACATATAAATACATATATTTTCGTTCTATACACTTATAATTATACAAATACAGATTTTATTATACAAATTACAATGTATCTAACGAATTATACAAATCAAAAGCTCCATAGCAAACATAAAATTTATTATGAAGTGCAATTATGCAAATCTCCTACTATATAATGCATCATTGTACATTTTATACATTTACATATGACATAAAAATAAAACATACAGTGTCTTCAAACTCCTACTTAATCGATATCATATTTGGTTTTTTAAAAACAATGAAGAAAAAAACACAAAATTAGAATTTAATGTTAAAAACTTTTAGTGACGATTTTTTGGGCTTTTGTGGCAACTGTTGTTGCCGCTAAAGGTCTAGTTCTTTTGTAATGAATCCTAGTTGGCAACGCTTAGGTGGAAGGATTAGTCCCACATGGCTTGCCACGTCAACAAAAAATTTGGAGTTGTTAAACTCTTGAGGGTATTTGTGGTCTCTTAGGATAACAGCAGGGGCATTTTTGATCCCAAAATGTAACAAAGGGTATAAATGGTCTATTTCATATAGTTCGGGGGCAATTTTGACCCTTTTCCGTTATACAAATTACAATGTATCCAGCGAATTATACAAATCAAAAGCTCTATAGCAAATATAAATTTTATTATGAAGTGCAATTATGCAAATTATAACTATAATATACAAATATGACTTTTATATTTGCTAGATGTGAAATTGCTCTAATTAATTTGTAAGAAATATTATACAGTATACACTAATTTTCGTAAATCACACTGCTGAGATTATAATGAATATTTAATTAAATTTTATTCTAAAAAAAAATGTAATCGAACCCAACCTATAAGAAGTCCGACTCGGCGGCAACTTCCCCGTCTCCACAGTAAGAAAAAGGGTAAAGCAGCTAGGGTTTTTGCAATTTCAGGCACTCTCGGCCTTCCGTTACTCTCCTCAGTATTCAGTTTCGTCTAAATTCACAAGCTAGCTACGCCTCTGGTATTTGTCAAAGTTTTGTTAGGGTTTCTTCTTTTCCCCCTTTAGGGTTTAGACGAAAAACTGCGGAACCACAGGTAAAAAGAAAATATAGGGTGTAGTTGGAAATAATATCGTATTCATTTGCAGGTATCTTCATAGTTAGAGAAAGAATAGGAACCAAATGGATTATGTAGCTGAACAAAATGTCTCAGAAGAGCAGGAACGAAACGATGGTAGTGCAGGACATGAATTAAAGCATTCACTCGATGATTCTTCTGCAGGGTTAGTTTGTAGTTAGTAGTTTATAGCTTATAGTTTGGGTCTTTAGGTTTTAGATAATGGCAAACCCCCCTTCCTGCATGAGGCCATGCCGAAATTATTGTAACTGCTGGTTTTGCTTGTTGATAGAAAGCTTTTCGTCGGAGGCATTGCTTGGGAGACCAGAGAAGGTACTCATGCTGTTAATTTTCCATACTACTTATTTGCTGTTTTAGTGTCCCTTTCACCTGTTTTAGCAGTCTGTTTTTTGGTGGGTTGTTTTAACATATACTTGGTGTATACAAGTATTATAGCTTTTCATTTATATATGAATCAATGATAATTTTGAAGACAAATATTAGTTGATTTCCTAGTATAGCTGTATAGCAGTCCTGCTTATAGGAAAATTTCCATCTTACATGGAAGTTAGTATTTTAATTACAAACAACAACATGCCCTGTGAAATCCACGCGAAGGTAGAGTGTACACAAACCTTATATAAGTTGTTTCCAATGGACCTTCATCTCAGGTGCAACAAATCAAAGTAGTTATGAAAAGAAAAAACGATAGTGAAGAAAAATCATTAAGAAAAACAGTGTAGAGCATTCAAGAAAGGAACATTAACAACAACAAAATTGCGCGATAATTGATACACTAACAACAAACAGTGAAAGATATGAAAATCAAGGAACTACAAGAATAAGGCTAACATGACAAATACCATCAAGCCTAAATCTGTTGAAAAGCAAGACAACACTCTACTACCAACTAAGTACTAACCTTGTATCCTAATTATCGACCTCCACACCCTCCTATCTACACATGTCCAAACCATCTCAGCGTCACTTCCCTTATCTTGTCCACCACGGATGCCACTCCCACCTTGTCATGGTATCTTCATTTCTAATTTTTTGCTCCTAGCCTGCTCATACCTCCATCAGACCATCACAACATCCTCATTTCCCCAACTTGCATTTTTTGAACACGAGAGTTTTTGACTGGCCAACATTCCCTCATACAACAAAGTTGATCTAGCCACCACTCTGTAAAATTTACTTTAAGTTTTTGTGGTATATTTTTGTCACAGAAGACTTTAGAGGCAAACCTTCATTCATCCATGCTACACCAATACGATGTGTGACATCAATGTCGATTTCCCTCCTTCCTTGGATTAAAGATCCAAGATATTTAATATATAAAATTTTGAGTCTTCATTTCATAATTTTATTTCTTGAGCATTTTTTGCCCAACAAATATGAAATGTTGGACTTTTTTGAATCTTATAACTCATAACCATCTTTGCTTACTGATTTATTCACAATGAAGTCATGCTCACACTTTTAGCTCCATCACTAGGTGTAGTTCCATGGTTTGTTGAATTTGGTGTGCATTGGTTCGTTTTTTCAAAAAAAGGAGTAACAAAGTGTGTTGTGGTTCTTCTCCAAGAGAAATTTCTTTCTGAATGCATGACACAAATTGGTATTCTATGGAGGAAGTCCCCCCTACGTTGATGGTCTTCTTTTTTCATCCTATATCAACCATAATGGAGGTTATAGTATCACTACACATGGGTGGGGGGGGGGGGGTCAAC
>NW_006238964.1:1175190-1197169 GCF_000226075.1 Solanum tuberosum | reverse complement strand
CACGGGGGGGGGGGGGGGTGGTCAACTTGGTGCGGGAGAAGTGTGAGTGAAGTTTGATCTTGTGGTGTATTCTTGAGTCTGGGTGGTGTGAACCCAGACCTTACCCTCCTTGTGAAAGTAGAGATGTTGTTTCCGAAAGACCCTCGGTTCAAGTAAAGCAATTCCAAGTAGGTTTGACAAGGAAATACACAGTAGTGTATAGGATAGACCTCAATAGAAAAGTAGAAAACACTGCAACCTTTGAGTCATGCTTCTTTGACATGAAAATTCTGCTTTGTTTGAGCTTTCTTGTAACTATTTGCGAGTTCATTATCTCCTTTCTTAATGGCCTGTCTTTTTCTGCTTTGGGTGAATCTTTGTATTTTTAAACAGACAAACAATTATATTGTTGTATAAATGCACTTCCAACTGGTGTATGTTAGTTAATGCATATGTATCCAGTTTGTCTATACTCTGTACTCTTATATCCTATTCTCAGCTCTATGCTTAATTTGTACATGTTATTTTTGCAGAATCTTTTAGGAAGTATTTCAGCAGGTTTGGAGAGATAACAGATTGTGTAATAATGATGGATAAGGTCTCTGGAAGGCCACGGGGATTTGGCTTTGTAACATTTGCGGACCCAGAAGCTGCAAATAAGGTTTTAGAGGAAGAGCACATCATAGACGGTAGAACGGTAGGATTTATGTGTGGGAGTATCTTGTACTGTCATATTTTATCTGGTTTATTATCCTCCTTTATGGAAGTTTATGTGTTTAGTAAATATAATGCAATTTGTGTATCAGGTGGAAGTGAAGAGGACAGTACCTAAGGAGGACATGCAAGTTAAAGGATCTCCGAAAACAAAGAAAATTTTTGTCGGCGGTCTTCCATTAACTTTAACTGAAGGTATAATCAAAGACGAGTTCTTATTATCTACGATCTAAAAGAGATGTTTTAATCCAGTGATTCATTGTAGATGAGTTGAAGGAATATTTTTCTTCTTATGGCCATGTTCTGGAGCAACAAATCATGCTGGACCGTGAGAGTGGTCGATCCCGAGGCTTTGGCTTCATTACTTTTGATAGTGAAAATGCCGTTGAAAAAGTTTTAAACAATGGCCGTATGCATGAAATCCATGGCAAACAAGTAAGTTATGCGGACTCTGTGCTAATCATGATTGTGTTTCTCTCTCTGGTGCTTATGTTAAATGAAATGCATACAGCTCTTTGACATTTTGATATTTTCAGGTTGAAATTAAGAGGGCTGAGCCAAAAAGAGCTGGTGCTGAAAATGCAATTGAGAGCAGGCAGCATCGTGGTGGCAGTGGTTCGAGATCGTATAATAACTTTGGTGGGTCTGAAGGAGGGTATGGTGGTGGATACGGTAGAGGGTATGGTGGATATGGAGGCTATGGCGGTGGCACTGGTTATGGTGGTGGCGGCGGCGGCGCCGCTGGTTATGGCGGTGCCGGCGCTGGCGCTGGCTATGGTGGTTATGGAAACATTGGAGGAAGTTATGGCGGAGGTGGTGCAGGATATTTCTCTGGATATGGTGGATATGGTTATGGATTTGGGTTTAGTGGACCTATGTATGGGGCAGCTGGATACGGAGGCACTAGCTATGGTGCTCCTGGTAGCTATGGTGGTGCTGCTGGGTATGCTAGCGGTAGAGGATACACAAGCAGTGATGATGGTAGCTGGTATGGTGGGGCTAGAAGCTCTGCATCTTTCAATGCTAAAGGGTATGACACCGGGGGTAGCACTGGAGGTGCTAAAGCATATGGTAATGGTGGTGCTGCAGGTGGAAGGTTTCATCCTTACAGGAATTGAGACCTTCCTGACGAGTCTAATGTTGCAATTGTTTTGACTACTCTTGGTTGGCTCAAGCTAGACGTAAAATCTTTGCTGCTGAGTTTGTTTTCTTTGGGGTTGATGATTCAGTTGGATGTAACCTGCTTATTTTTTGAGTAAACCATCTTTAGATTGTATGTATTAGCATACTGATCTGCGTGAACTGTAACCACACTGTCTCTTGGCTTAAAGTTATTTTACCCTTTCTGTTAAGGCAAGGGAAGAAGTTACAAACTTTGTAGTACTGCCGTACTGCTCTGAAATTTGGATGATGCGGTTGCTTTTACCTACAGGGACGATTGATAGTTGGTAAATTAGATATGTACCATAGATTCCGAATATTTTTCATTTTATTTGAAATTAATGAAGTTGATGTTGAAGGTGGAGTTATGCTTGGTTAATATTTTTTTCTGAAGAGATAATAAAGCCCTTTTCTCATGTTTGGTGCATTTTATCAACTTGAAATTAAAGATGAAGTTGGTAAACAAGTTTGGAGTAGTTTTTCAAATTTGAAATTCAACTTCAAGTTAGAATTAGAAATTTTCATGGTCATGATTTTTAAATAAAGTGAAACATAATTTGGGTAGTTTGTTTTTAAGTTGTGTTGAAGTTTACAAGTTGTTTGTTTGGTAGTTGATTTGGAGATGTGACATCTGAAGATTGATAAATCACATTTAATAGTTGATTGGAGGTATTTGTGAAGAGAAGGAATAACTAATTGTGGGATTAATTTTATCATGAGTTTATTCCATGTTTGATTGAAATAAAATTATTGAATAAATCTTAGGATTAGTTAATTTGGGATTAATACACTTTATCTCTCATGGAAGGTGGATAACAATTCTGATAGTAACTAATTTTAGAATAATAACTGGTTTACCCTCGAAACCATATAAAATTTGTAAATCCTATATTTGGGAATATTGAAATTCAGTATTTAAGGCGAAACATGGATCATTAGGCAAATTTAATGAGGCCTCGAAAGAGATAGCAAAATGACAAAAGTGTGTCAATAGGCAGAATAGCAAAAGGCATTAATGGCTTAAACCCAATTGCAGTTTCGACATCCTCCTATCCACTTGCACTGTTCAGTTCATCATCGGAAGCCATGGCAATGTGCTCAACATTTTATCCCCGGCTATCCACTCACCTAAATTGCAAATCCTTCTCACTTTTTCCAGTTAAACATCGTTTTTTTGTTTCAATCAAGGCCTTCTCTTCTCAAACTTTTGCTCCCAAAGGTACATTCTCTTTTTTTCCCTTCAATTTTCACTACAACTAAGTGCTTCTGTTTGTCCTATTGTAAAATTGTTCTCTGTTGGTACACCTCGACTAATTTTATGGGATAGTTACCAGGTAAACTCTGTCCACCAAGTCTAGACATGAGAGTGCTCTCTTATCGCTTGAAATTGTGATTTAAGTTGTCTATTGCTCACCAATACTTAAAATTCAATTAATAGGGCTATCACCTACACTGCCTGCTACTACTGGCTGTCTATTACGAAAAACCTTAATAATTTGCAATTTTACAGTACTGTAATGTATAGTTTGGCACCATCAACTAGTAGCAATAGAAAATTTTCAAGGCATTTGTCTTGATCCGTTCACCTGAAAGCAAGAAGAAAGTATCATGGCAGCATGACATCATGTGAAAATTGAAATTAGTATGAAATTATTGATTAACAAAAAAACCTGATTTCCTCTTTTATGGTGTCATTTTGTGTTGAGTTATACCTCTTTCGGATGCTATTTTACTACTGACAAAAAAAATTAGGTGTTTATTTTGTCTGATGAAGTTTTAGTTTTCTGCAGCTGATGATCTTCCAGCAAGTATTGGCTTTCTAGGTCTTGGAATTATGGGCAACCCAATGGCACAAAATCTCATAAAAGCAGGGTATGTTCCAATTATTACTTTGATACACTAATTTGATGGATTTCAATGAGATTTTGCTTTGTGAACTTCATAAATCAATGGACAGCGTGTAGTTAACTTTATACTCATCATTGTTAGCGTTCTTTGTTAACCAACTGAATTATGAGTACTCTAAACTGTTCATCTTTCAGAAGTACACATTGTTAATACCAATGATGTGCAGTCTGACGAAGTGGTCTTGTTGGAGCAATGAGACATTATTTTTATACTTAAAACACCTCTTTCTGAATAATCAACTTTCAATCTCTTACAATTTTATTGTGTTTGTTCTCATGCTGCAGATGTGATGTGACAGTTTGGAATAGGACCAAGAGCAAATGTGAACCCCTTATCTCCTTGGGTGCAAAGTAAGTATATGCCAATTTTGGTTTATGCTGCAGACTTATGTTTGTTTATGTTGGTATCCAGGAAATGTGGGTTTAAACTTATAAGATAACCCAACAGTGAAGTACTCAAAGATAATCTATGCTAATAATTAACATCAAGAAAACGAAAGATCTATGCAAATGCTTGTATGATATCACTTAAAGTTTTCTCAACTGTTATTACTGCTTGTACTTGAAGATAATTTGCATTTCAAAGTAAGTTGAGGTTATTTTCTGCAGATACAAGTCCTCCCCTGAGGAGGTTGCAGCATCTTGTGATGTCACATTTGCCATGCTTGCAGACCCTGAGAGTGCAGTGAGTTTAAAGTTTATTTAAGTGCAATTTCTCATCTTTATGTATATTGACATGTCTAGTAAGCTGTAAGCATAGAGAAAGTATCACCTTATTTTTCTAGGTGGATGTTGCTTGTGGAAAATATGGAGCTTCAAAAGGAATGGGTCCAGGAAAAGGGTATGGTTTACTTTCTCTCCTCTAAAAATTTAAAGGTTTGGACTTCACAATTGTTCTTTTTAGCACTGAGTAACAGGTAAAGAATTCTAGTTAGTGTACTGTTAGTTATATGATTCAGTTTAAAAGTGATTCTAGTCAAGAGTGAAGCAAATGCTTTGTTGGTTTTTTTGATTTGAAAATGAATTTTCTTCTTCCTGCTGCTTATTGTGTTAGATGTCTGTCTTTTATATCTGGAAACATGAGGTTTATGATTGTTCATGATGCAAGAAATTGGAATGAAAAGAAATCCAAAGTTGCCGTCCTTTAGGAGGAACTAATTATAAGTTACACCTTCATGGCAGATTTTAAGTCAATTTTTTATATAATCTGTTTTTTTTTGGTACTGCAAATATTATTTCAGTTTTAACAAACTGTCATATGTAAAACTGGTGATTACATCATTCTAGTTATTTAAGAATTTGTTAGAGCAGCGTTTTCTGAACGCAAGTTTCTTTGGCTGCTTTTTTTATGGCTCTTTCATACAGCTCTCTGAAATTTATTTATGCCTTTTTACTCTGTATGGGTAAATGCAGTTATGTAGATGTCTCAACAGTTGACGGGGAAACATCTAAACTGATCTGTGAACATATTAGGGCTACTGGAGCTCATTTTTTGGAGGTGAATAGTTCCCTCTCTGTCATGAATTCCTTATATGAAAGCTTTACTTCAGTTTTACGGCCCCACCTTTCCCCCAGATCAAAGAAAAGCCAAACAACAATAAAATATTGTCTTCTGTGCGTTACCATGTTGAATAATGTTCCATTTTCTCGAACAGGCACCAGTATCAGGGTCCAAGAAGCCAGCAGAAGATGGACAGCTAATATTTCTCACTGCAGGTGAAGCTTTTCCCTTCAATGTATTTGAGTCATTGACTATGAAACCTGCATTAGTTAGATACTGTTACATGTTTTTAATATATTTAACTTTTCTTGTTGTTACACTTTTAAGTTCATTGTTATCCGATGATCGATATATGCTCCATATCTAATTGCCGAAAAGTCTTCGCTTTTCTGTTTGTCTTGAAGAAGGAAGAGTAAATGAGGCAGTTCTCTCTACAAGCTAACCTCTCATATCCAAAACCACCTTCTGACCATATAATAAATATGATACTAAGACAAAATAAAAAGATCTCAATTAAGGAAACTCTCGTTAAGTTGGGAAACAGAGTTAATGCAGAAAAGATATATAAAAGTGAAATAACAAGCATCTGAATGTCGCCTATGTAGAGCAATTGGTCATCAAAGGGATGAACTTTGGGTAGTGTATAAACCTATCTGTGGTGTTAACTGTATTTTGATTTGTGATTTCAACTGGAAGACAACACACCATAACATTATGTAAATCGATTGGGTAATATATTTCCAAGGGATGGGGGTAAACTGTGAGTTGTGTATAAACCTATGGGTGGTCATTCTTAAATTGTGATTCATAAGTCTAAATATAGATGCAACACCTAACTCTATCTCTCCCTTCGACCATCACCCAGAGAAGGTGTGCTCTGTATTGGGGACTGGATTTTTAACTCTTAGTTGACATTTTATGAAATGTACTAGTTTTAGAAAGATAAAAAAAGACGGGGTTGTTACTATAAACTTAGAAGCATGACGACTGGTGTCTTACAAATTTAGGAAATTAGCAGTCACCCTTTCATTTATAATTAGTTTGTATTGCTCGAACTTTGTTTATAGGACAACCTATTTTTGACAAACAATTGACTTTTAATTTGTCCACATGATACTTTTACCTATGAAATGTATCCACAGACAATGCATGTATATCTCTAATTTTGACAAAAGCTGTTCAGTCAATTTCTTGTGACTATCAAAGAAAAAAGAATTTAATTAAAACCATGGATGCAAACTTTTCAGGTGACAGCGTGCTGTATGAAAAAGCTGCTCCTCTATTGGATATCATGGGGAAGGTCTCATTCTGCCTCTTCACTGAGTGTGATGCAATCTTTCCACCTTCTAATATTTTGGCCTTTATCTCAGTCAAGATTTTACCTTGGTGAAGTTGGTAATGGAGCTGCAATGAAACTTGTTGTCAATATGGTTATGGGAAGGTGCTGTTTTTTAATCCATTTTCATCTCTTCAGAGTTTTCTTCTATCTAACTAAAACTAAAGTCATCCTTCCTTTCACTAAAAAAATTTGCAGTATGATGGCTTCATTTGCTGAAGGATTAGTTCTCAGCGAGAAGGTTGGACTTGATCCAAGTGTATTAGTGGAGGTATTCCCTGATAAAAACAAATAACTTATTTTTGAGGTTGGCCTCTTGTGAATATGCTTCTTGTATCACTTTATCTTCTTAATGATTTGTAAATTATCTTGAACGATTTTCTGTTCTTTGCCTAGTCACAAATAACTCGTCTAATGAAGAGAACAATATAACTATTTTCTTGAGGAGTTCAGCAACTAATAAAAACTAGAAGCAGCACCTGTGCTCTTTAGGGTTTCTTAACTGGATTTCTGTAGAATAATTAATGTTGATAAGATCCCAAAAACTTCTTGGATTTCTAAGGGAGAATTGAATTCCACGTCGATTGAAGTTGTTGACAATTTACCTTTACTCGGATACGATTTGGCCAGCAGTAAATACAAAAAGAAAAACAAATGGGAAAGCCTATTTCCATGACCAATTCTATTTGCGAATGGAAAAGTTATAGAGATGGCTACTTAGTGAAAAGTCTGGACTGGCTTAAAAATAGTTCCTGGAGTTTCAGGACAATGCATGGTGTGAGAAAGATGTAAAATAGATAACTGTGCCCGAGGAAAAGTAAAATGAGAAAACTCATAAGATGAATCCTTAATTGATTTTCATCTTCATTTGAGTATGCAGGGTGAAGATTTGCCGCCTTTCTTTTTGCCTCTAATATGCAAGGAGATCTTCATCCTCTTTTCAAAGGATTTCCTACTATAAGATTTCTCACAGGGTGCATTGAACCTGGAAATATGTCTTATATGTCGCTAATATTTGCTCCATGGTCTAACACAGGTGATCTCACAGGGTGCTATTAGTGCTCCAATGTATGCCGTTAAAGGTCCTTCAATGGTTAAATCTTCGTATCCAACAGCGTTTCCTCTGAAGCATCAGCAAAAGGTTTTCTTAACCCTTCCAGGACTGCCTAATGTATGCAAACTAAACTGTCTTCTAACCGAAAAATATGCTTGTCTCAGGACCTTCGTCTAGCTCTGGGTTTAGCGGAATCTGTTTCACAACCTATTCCAATTGCTGCAGCAACTAATGAACTCTACAAGGTTGCGAAATCTCATGGACTTAGTGACCAGGACTTCTCTGCAGTAATTGAAGCATTGAAAGTGAAATTGCAACAGTAAACATAAAAGCAGTCTTTGCTGGTAAGCTTGTGTGCATTATGCTATATATCCACCATGATATGGTAAATCTTTTAGGTTCAAAACTAATGTTTTCATTGTTAACCCATTTCAAAGGGTTTTACATGTATACCTCCTTTCACATTTTTTCAAAATATCTCTGGTGTCTGTTGAAACTTGAAACAACGTGTCGTGAGTGATCTTTAATTTGGATTGGTTAGCAAAGCCTTGCGAGGAGACAACGTAGTCATTTTCTCTCGACTAACTTGGGATTTAAATATAATTACTATTATTATTGGTGTTGTTATTATTACTATATTGTCATCATATATGTTCTCATTTTACTTTTATTATTATTGGCAATTGTTTATAAAGATGGTTGAGAAGCTAATGGTTTTATTTGATATCATAACTGGTATGGTCTCCAACGCTTTGCCCATAACCGGCTTCGCATCCCCAAAAGGGAAAAGAATAAAGAAAGGAGTTGGTGAAGTTATCATGGATGCCTGTCGGAGATATCAGGTACTTTGTTCAATTAATGGAGATGTGCTAAAGCTGATCCGAGCATCATAATTATAAAAATAATAATAATAAAAAAGGAGGGATCTATTTGGTTTATAAGAAAATAAAACTTGGATGGTTTAAATGGATCCGTCAAAGCCTATATTTTCTCTCCGAATATTCTTTTTCCGACATTTGTCCACGTTAACCACTCTTTTCTTTTCGGTTTTTGGGAACTTCGTCAGATGTTATCTTTCAATATCTCTGAAGTGGATTAATGAATTCATAAGTTACCTAAAACTAATTAAATCACACTTTCTTATAATCACAAATATTTAGAAAATCTATGAAACAAAGGGTGTGTTCGGTGTTTTCTAGAAAATAAGTGAGTTTTATTTATATTTTATTTTTGATAGATAAGCAAAAAATCCTAAAAGTATTTATAAATAATTTAGAGTGATACTAAGAGAGGTGGTTGTTAGGGGTCGGGGTGTTGGGTGGTGGGGATGGAAGCTACGAGGGTAGAGGTGAAAATGAGGTATGTTAACCAACAAATATACAAAAAATGGACAACATTTGAGGTGGTTGGTAGGAGTTGGGGGGTTGGGTGGTGGTGATGGAAGCTACGGGGTAAGGATGAAAATAAGGTATGTTGACTGACAAACATACAAAAATTGGAAAAAAAACACTAGTATTTGATTGGACAAATCAGGAATATGAACCCCTTTTTCCTCTTTTAAAGATCTGATTGCCAGATAGAACGTAGTTATTTTACAGCTAAAAGATCAAATCAACTTTGACATATTGGTGGGTCTGAGTATTTAATTTCAAATGTACTACTAATAAAAACAGAAGAATAGTAGTAGTAATGGTGAGATCCAAAGGACAAAAAGAGTTATCTTGTAGCTAGTAAAAGAGCATTGTTGTAAGATCTATTTTCATACAAATGAATGGTCCCTTTTTCAAAAGTATAGACCATGTCCTTTTCTCATCAAAATATTAGAAATTAAAACACATAACACTAGTTTTCTTTGGTAGGTATGACTTTGGAATTTCATAATGTGAAGCACATTGAAATGTTTAGAATATACTATTAAATGTTATTAAGTGAAAACATTACACAATTTATCTATTCTTTAGTAGATTTATTTCACAATTGTAAATAGGCGTTTGGGCATGAGTTCGATAACGAAAAAAAGTAATATTTGAAGTTAAGTTAAATAAAGAGTTTGAAAATTGAAATGTATAAGATAACTTTATTCTGTAATGACACATATTTGGTGTATATAAATACGTAAAGGTATTATAAATGTATTAGATAACTTTATTCTATTTTTTTTTCTCTTCATCTTACTCCATGTTGATGCTTAGATTCCTTTTCCAGCTGATCTCTCTTTCTGATTCTAGTCCAAAACAATACTCTATCCTCTTATGTCTTACTTTTCGTTTTAGTTTGTTTGTTTAATTTTGATTTAATATAAAATTTAAGAACTTTTTAAAAAAAAATTTATAATCTTAAACTAAAAATATGTAGCGTATATCAAAATGTCATTTAATTTTGTGATTTCAAACCTGTCAGGTAGAAAATTAAAATTAAAATTAAAATTTAAAAAATGTCTAAAAATGAAAGAAGTATTTAAATAACTAAAACGAAATGTATAACAAACCAACTGAGAATAGAAAGTAACAAATTTCACCTCAACTTTCTATGTAATGTTAACAAATAATCTATTACGTTCGTATTATTATTATTGTTGTAATTTGATCGTATTCCTTATGAAACCCCTTGCTAATAAACCATTTTGCTTTTTCATATCCAAATTATTCCTTTTTCTTTCATTATATATACTGATTCAACTAAAATGTAATAGTAGTAGTATTTAAAACATTCAACTTTTAATAATTATGGGGGTCAAAATTAACTTTATTTGACCGAGTTGAATTATGAATATATTAGTACTAATACTGTTTTTGTTGTTGATTAATTAATTAATTAATTAAGAAAGTTGAGATTATGTAGACAATGTCAATTTACAGTACATTATTGAAAGGCTAAATGCATCATTAATCCAAAAATGGGACCCAACAAAAACAATTTCGCAATTGCAGGAGGCCACGTTGATAATTACTTATACATCGTCTATTAGTTCTCCGTGCCAATTCACGCTCTTTCACACTGCGTGTCAGGCACGTCGCCAATTTCAAAATCATTGCCGCTTCAATTCCCAATCATATTAAAACGATAAATAATTATAAATATATGATATTTTTATCGTATTTAATGAGTGTTCATGTATATAACGGATATTAGCTTGCAAGATTTTATTTACATATGGTAAAAAAATAACTAGCATATGATGTTACACCTCAAGATTCTTAATTTTCATGTGCTTTCTTCTATTGTAATCCAAATAGCTAGAATAGGGAACCTTTAAAGATTTAGTTATGCCCACAATCACATGAATAAAGAAAATAGTTAAATTTTCTACAATTAAATATATTAATTAATGAAGATCACCTTAGATTTTCTCCAAATTTGTATTTGTACTTTTCTCATTAATAATTCGTCTTAATTAGCAAAGTTAATTTCAAACTTACAACGAAATACATAGTATTAATTGAAATTATAGATCCCATACATTGAATGCACTTTGTGTGTGTCATTTCACCATAGTTATTATTACTATAAAAATTCTTTGATATATACTCGCTCCATTCACTTTAACATATTAAAAGAATATATATTAATTACTCGAAATAATTTCACAATTGCAGGAGTAAGATTTAAGACATGTACTAATTAAAGAATGTGATAATAAGAAATATATTTTCGTAATTATAATTTTCTTCATTCTAAAATAAGTATCACTTTAGTACAAAGAATTTACCCCAAAATAAGTGTTATCTAAGAAATTTAAGATTAAAACATAGTATATGTTTTTCTAACTATATTTTTATACTTCACCTTCTTAATATTGTTAAATTTTCAAAAAAAATCTATTAAATACATATAAATAATTTAATAACGTACGTATTATATTTATTAATTTCTTGATAAATTTGAGTTTTATTAAAGTGATGTTTATTTTGAATCGAATAGAATATTAGTTTATTGTGGAGTTGAAAATTCAACCCAATAGATGTGCTTTTTAATTAGTACGTGTAGCTAACGCGTCGTGAATGAGAATGGGATTTGTTTTGGTTTTTATAGGCTTACAATTTCATCACTGTTCCTTCAGTCTTTTCCTTCCTCACGGTACCCCATTGGAGAAACAAACCATTTTCTCTCATTCTCTCTCTACTTTCTCTCTCTAGAAAAACTCCATTGCGACAAGTATATCCATTGTTTAAAGTTGTTTCTAGGGTTTTGAATTCCAATCCTGTAGCAGCACAGCGAAAAAGGGGGTCTTATTTTCATCATCAAAGAATTACCCACTTTTTTCTTCTTCTTCTTCTCTATAATGACGACTTCTGCTGTGAAGAACAACTTCTTGCCGCCGGGATTGGTGTCAAATCTTCAGGAAGTTCTTCTTAACAGAAAGGGTGCTCAAAATGATAAAGATCAGCAATCGAAGCCGAAAGTTGATGACCCATCAACTCAGCCGTCGTCTTCTGACTCGGTTCCCGACGTTGCTGCTGATGACGCCGACAGTACAAAGCCAGTGGTATTGGTTACTAATGCTGATGGGATTGAATCTCCTGGAATAACTTGTCTTGTTGATGCTCTTGTTCGTCAAGGTCTCTGTAATGTTAATGTCTGCGCTCCCCAATCGTGAGTTTCTCATGTTTTTTCTTTTCACATTCATATGCAAGTTAAATTTTGTTTATGATTTTAGTGTGGATAATTTTGAGATAATTTTGTGTGTTTTCAACTGATATTGTGTAGAAGTTTGAATTTTGAACCCTCGAGTCTGCTTTGCCAGTGTCTTTTAGTTAAAGCAAAAAAGAAACATATCCGAGATTTTGGAGGTTTTTTGTTTTGTGGTTAAAGCATATCGGCTACTGTTGAGGTAAATCGTGGCGGGTCACTCTGTTTTTTCTAAAAGAAACTGCAGCAGTTACTTGGACTTACATTCACGGTGCTATTGCTATTGAAGTTAAGTGTAGTTAATTTTGAAGTTCTTTTAGTATGTGTTCAACTGAGTTTTGTGTTGTTGTTTGAATGTGGATCATTGAGTCTGCTTTGCGAGTGCCTTCTGGTTAGAGCTAAATATCAACATATCTGTGATTTTGAATGATCTTGAAGGTTCCATTTTTGTGATTAAATGTTATCTGTTATTGTAGAGATAAATCGGTAGCGGGTCATTCTTTTACACTTAAAGAAACCATCGCAGTTACTCCGACTGACATTCACGGTGCTACTGCTTATGAAGTATCTGGTACGAACAGACAATTACTGTAGGGTTATTCTGATTCTTTTGTGTTGAAGAGTTTGCCAGACGTATTAACTCTATCTCATAGAACAGTTTGTATGTTAAGAATTCTATACCATATTTTAGCTTAACAGTGTTATGCTTTGTGGATTTAATCTTGTTTCAGGGACTCCTGTAGATTGTGTGTCATTAGCCTTGTCTGGGGCACTCTTTTCCTGGACAAAGCCAGTCCTGGTATTCTTAGGCACCCTTTCTATTGTATATCATTTCTTTTAAAAAAAAATTGGATTTAGTATCGCTTACCTGCCATGTCTGTCTGTTATTTCTTCCCCCTTGGATGCTTAGGTAATAAGTGGAATCAACAGGGGTTCAAGTTGTGGCCATCAATTGTAAGTATTATAGTCTTTGTTAGTAATTCTAATTTAGTATGCATGTATTCCTGAAACTCTTTAGTCACTAAGTTATTCAAAGTTCAAACGGTTATTTAAGGTTTCTTGTACTCATATATCTTTTGTTTTTGTCTCCTTGGGGATATGTGATTATGCTTATTACTTCGTTGTTCAGGTTTTACTCAGGTGTCGTAGCTGGTGCTAGGGAGGCATTGTTTAACAGTGTTCCATCTATATCGATATCACTTGACTGGTACTTACCTTTCTTTTTTGATCAATTGAGGTTTCGTTCGTTCTTCTTGTTCTTAACTAATTGTTTGTTCAATAATCTACTTCAGGAGGAATGATGAAAGTCAAGAAAGTGATTTCAAGGACGCCGTGAGTGTTTGTTTACCATTGATAAATGCAGCCATCAGAGACATAGAAAAGGGAGCATTTCCTAAAAGTTGCTTGTTGCATATTGGAGTTCCAAAATCTCCTCTGACAAACAAGGTCTGTAAAATGATCCTCCATCTCAACTGCACCTCTTTTGAAAAAAAAAAGTGAATGAAATCCGGCCTTTTCATTTCTCAAAACAGGAATCTTAAATGTGTAATATAATTTTAGTTAGGACTTCCTCTTATTTCTATTATTAATACAAAGCAGTGAGATTTGGTTTAGAGGGGACCTGTGGTGATTAGAGGTTATTTAGGGGTAAGCTACAGTATAATAAAAATGTCTACCTTGGAATTTGATTGTCTGTTAATGAAGTGTGAATATTCGACATAAAAGAAATAGTTTTAAGTATTATACAACACCTAATATGCCATGGGACAGGCCATATTAAATACTGCTAAATGTATCACACATGTGTTTGCTATAGTGGGTTAGCGCCAAAACAGTCATTCTTGCACCGACTCCAGTTTCCAGAAAGGAAAATGATATCATTTTCTTTCAAATTGGGAAGAATAAAGAAAAGAACATTTGATTTATGATATGGTCTACCGACCATTGCATTATAGAGAGGTAATGACTAATGCCCTACTATTAGTCATACATGGACTTATCACTATCATAACTTCTGCAATGGTTGCTGAATCACATCTCCATTTTTTCACCAGTCCACCTATTGGTGAGATTTTAAATAACAGATATATCATTTTTGAACCCTCTACTTGACAGGGATTCAAATTGACCAAGCAAAGTCTCTGGAGCTCTAAGCTTTGCTGGCAAGCTAAATCATCCACCAGAAATCTTGCTGCTGGACGTTTTCTTCCAAATCAGCAAAGCCTTGGGATGCAGCTCGCACAATTAGGTCGAGATGCTTCTGCAGCAGTGAGTAAATGACACTGTATCTGGCATAACTGCTCCTTTATATAATATAGTTGCCTAATAACTGCATGCTGGTGTAAACAAGTTCATAATAGAGTGATCTTATGAATCTTTGGAGTAGAGCGTCTATGGAGCTAAACAAGTAATGTTCGAATTGCACATTGTTGTGTTACAGTTGTAGAAAATCATGAATTAAATTATCCCCTGTTCTTCTTCTAAAATAAACTTGTAAAGAGTTGAAATTATCATGAATGAGTGTAGAAGTATCAACCAATCAATTATCTCTCTATCCACTGTATTTAATACCCCATTTAGCAGTACAATCTGTCGACCCAAAAAAGAAATAGAAAATCTAAACTTAGAACAGAAAGAAAAATAAATATAGGATTCCAAGTGCTTAAGGGAAAGGCTAGTTATTAGGAAGCTATTCGGTAACCAACTTCAAGTTTGCTGGGTAGTATTTTCAGATTCTTCTTGATTTCTCGTCATATTAATTAAGACAATAACGGGCCTTAAATGTTTGAGAAGTGTGACTTGTGTTAGGAAAATGAGTAGTGGCATACCTACTTCTTGTTGGTTGTCCCAGTCCTCATGTCTTTCCTCCTCTCCTGGACATCACTAACCTCTGCCTTCTTATTTTTGCACAGGGTGCTGCTCGCAAATTAGTTACTCAGAGAAAGAACATAGAGGTTGTTGAATCTGTTGGTATTGCTGGGAAAGCTGATCTGGACAGGAAAGTCAAGTACTTTAGATTGGAGGTAAGAATACTTTTTCCTTTTTTTGCTACGTAGTATTTAGTTGCTGTGCTCAATGAGTACAAAGGGTCAGTTGGATTTTTAATTGAAACTTCAAATTGTAACATCATAATCTCTCTCAATGGAAGTAATTTTTAATTTCTCTGCTAATTCTCTTTTCCATATATATGGCAAAGTGTTGGTCACTTTGATGATATAACATGCTTCTACAGTTCTACTGTTGATTCTTGAAATGCTGCAAAATTGTGGTTTATACGGCCAAATACAGACACCAGCATTCCTTCTGCTACCTTTCACATCTCTGCCATTTGCTCTCCTTCCCCTACACAATCTTCTTTTAAAATGTGGTACCAACTAGGTTTAATTTGTTCTCTTATATGCTTTGTTGGTTATTTGCACTACAGTTGCTTGACAAGAAACAGGAAGAAGAAGACGAGGATTTAGATTTTAGAGCTCTCGAAAACGGATTTGTAAGTTCATTTCTGCTAATTCTTGATATGGTTTTCTTTCTTCTACATGGCACTGTGGGTATTCTGTTCCAAACTGGAAAGCTTTCTAGTTTGCTTAAAGGATGAGAACTCATAGTCAGAGAGTTCTGTGCTTGGAGTGTCATATTATTCTCTGCCATTGTAGAGGCATATGCAATATCGGAAATTACCTTACATGTTTCGGACCTTAAGACTATGAAAATCCATCACTGTGGTCTTGACCAGTGGGTCTTTTTGTGCTCTTTCAGGTGGCAGTCACTCCAGTATCTCTTGCGATGCATGTGGAAGCAGATGTTAATGCAGCTGCATCAAAGTGGATTTCTTCTGCATTAGAAGTGGAACAATGAAAAGATGAAGCTAATGTTCAGTACTGTTTGTTGTACATCTTTAGAAGACTTTGTTCAGGTCATATTGCAAAATTTACATGGGCCATAATTGTGATGCCTCAATTATTTATTTGGTTTTGCTTATTTCATTCAACCTTTTGATTTGTGTCCCGCGAAGCCAATGCTTCCGCTGTTTATTTAAAAGGCCAGCATGTTGTAAAAGTGCCATACTTTTTTGCTTGGTACCATAAAATTGTGTTTTAGGTTGGTTTTTGTTGGGCAAATTTGTGCTGTTAGGCAGGATGGTGGAATCCTTGTTTTAACCTTGTAAACTGGAGATAGCTTGATGAAATATAGTGGAATGCTGTTGTCTGTTTTTACTGGAGTTGATTGTCTTCTTTCTTAAGCTTCTTATTATTCATTTGGTGAAACCAGAAAAGGACTTGAGTTTTCATGGGCTCAAAGCATTGGTTAGATTAAAGATTAAGAGGCCATTGACTCGGGATTTATTATAAAACATCTAATTTTACCTTGTCCGGTATAAGTTGTATAATATTTAATACGTAAGACATAAGGTTAGAGAATTAATGTCTTGTCATGCAAAAGTTATGTAGAAATAAGTTGTGCCTCAACTTTGTGGATTTTGAAATTGGACCCAAGTTAAGTAAGAACAAAGGCATAACTTGTGGCTATAAACTTCTTAAGGCATATGTTTTGAAACTATACTTGTGCCTTGCGAATTTTGCCTTGCAAGATATAATATGCCTTGCGATTTTTTTTTTTTTTTATGTTAGGGCCTTGGGGGTATATGGGTCATTTGGTATGGACTATGGAGGATGGAATATTCCATGAGATTGTTTTAGTCCATATACTAAACCATTTATTAAAATGTTGAAGGATAAAAATTAAAGATCAATCAATTTAAAAACAAAACTTAAATACCACCTCAAAATAGGGATTTTATCTCTTCTAAGTTATATTTGATCGATTTTGTATGATTTCTTCAGCTCTTTTATCAAACAATTAGTAGCAACTTCATAACATGTGTTAACTTTATAAGAGCAATATTTTTAAGTTCCAACTCATATGCTTATATATATATATATATATATATATATTCTTTTCATTAAGCAAGCCAACATATTTCAACAAATGAAGAGATAGTGTATACGAAGACTTTACTCCTATCTTAATAAGGTAAAGAAGTTGTTTCCGGTCACTCGGGTCAAGGCAAAACAATTCAAATCTGCACTAGGATTGTGGAAGGACTAAAAAATCAAAGGTACAAATTCCATCATTTTATTTTCTGAATTGTATGTATAGTACTTTTTATGTTTGAGGAGTCAACCCAATATAATATAGTAATGTATACGATTTCAAAAGATAACGTCCTTTCACACAGTTATATGCACTTATCAGCAGATTTATCTTTTTACAACTTTCAACGCCAAAAACTCGATGGACTAAAATTGTTCACGTACTCTCCTACTTTTATACGATGGCATTTGATTGAGCACTGATTTTAAAAATATCGATAAAGACTTTTGACATATATCAAAAGTTTCCTTAGAACATGTAGTATTAAATATTCCATAACATTTTTGTGGCTAATAACATTCGGTTATAAAATGAGAAAGATTAAAATTAAAGAGTTTTCAAATTAATAAAACAATATGTCATTTTTTTAGAGCAGATTATTAGACAGATTCGCTTGATCTTCTAATTAATTAGCATATAATAATTATAAAATGTAGTGTGGTCAAATTTGATTAGGAAATTTATAGGATGTTGACACCTCGTAGAACAAACATTACATCTACTGTGGAAAACATAGGAATTTTTTTCCAAAATTGATAATAATTTTCCATTAATTTTTGTTCTTTATAAAGCTACCAAACATAATTTCTTTGTTTTTTTTAAACTTCTTTTGGAGAAGGAATATGAAAATTAAAAAAAAAAGTTCTTCTGGACCAAACACTACGACAATTAATAATAAAAACATTGATTCATTGACTGACATATATTCTTAATTAAGATGTGAAAAGGAATAATTAACAAATGTAGAAATTAGAGATTTACGTTGAGAAAAAAAGAAAAAAAAAGACTAGAAATTAAAAAATTAATGGGAATATAAGAAATTTCCCAATATGAACAATGGTCCCCTTAGTATCTGCAAATAGCTTGGGTCTAAATTAACTTTTCAATTCAGTATTTTGACCATCAGAGATTAGGAAAATTATTTACTTCTTCCTTTTTCATATTATTTGACAATATTACTCAAATTGTCCATCCTAGAATACTTGTCAATTTATAAAATTAAGAAAGAACTATTTTTTTTTAATTTTGTCTTTAAAATTAATTATTTTTGAAAGTAAACTATATTAGTAAAAATCAGTTCTTATTAATGATTTCTTCGAGGATATATATGCAAATATGACAATTAATATGAGACGGAAGAGCCCAACTTTAGCCACACAATTACTTAAATTGGAACTTGCTACTGTCCAACCCAAATCACCTACAACTATTTTCTTATATGAAACTTTGTTAAAGTGAGAGAATATTCTAGTTTAAGTTTTATTCCTTTTTGTAACATTTATGTTGTATTTAATCTTTTCTTATATATACTAGTTATGTAAAGAGATTTTACATAGTGTCTTTTATTTGTTATATTATAATAGATAATCTGTATTTATTTTTTTCTCTTTATTGTTTTCTTTTGTTCAATTTATGTGATGCATTTTTTTTTTTAATCTGTCATCGATTTACAAGTAAAAACAAATTGTTCGAACACATGAAATTAAGTAACTACTTATAATATTGATATCATAAGTATTTATTGTTACAATACAAAGACTAGTACTTCACGGGAGGGAACAAAAAAAAAACTGCATAAATTAACATAAATGTAACAAAAGTTCTCAAGTTAACTATGCAAATTAAAATGATAACTGCACATTAATAATTATATGAAACTTCCTTCATCATAAAAACTCCCTTAGAAAATAAAAAGCTTACCATCTTTTTCATGACCATTTTCATCACAAAAGCCAACATGTCTCTATGATCAATCCCAAGTTCTAGGGTTCATCATAAATTGACTGCGTGAAAGTGCTGACAACGACGATGAATTTGATGATTTTGACGATGATGATGATGATGACATGTGTAAGGATTCCATTAGCTCAATTTCATTGACGACTCTATGCACATTATTATGTGTATTCATAATATAACTAGTTGGGAAAGTACATGGAAGAGTACTATTGACCACCATGGAGTCATGTTGTGACACAATTGGAGTTGATTCTAGAATGCCATCTTCGTTCTCCTTTATCATTTCAGAAAGCTTAGGCAACAACGAAGGTGTCTGTTGAAGATATAATTAAATAATCAAAAGCGTTGAATATTATAAGATGGTCACAATTGACATGGTATCATAGCAAGATTTAAACGTGACTAGACATGTTGAAAACATAATTTAGTAAAAGTATACTCTCTAACAACTTAAACTGTTAGATGAATAGTATACGTACCATCATTAAATCTTGATGAATTTTGATAGCCGCGTTTGTTGAATCCATGAAATTCTCCCCATTAGTGCAATTCAATGAAATGTTGGAGGTGAGCATGGAATTAATGGAGTTGTCTTGTTTAATAACACTAGGGTTATATTCAAGATCATGTTGAAGATGATTAGGATAATTGAAATTAAACCATGTAGGATCATTTGAAATTGAGTCAAATGACAAATTAGGAAGGGAATTAGGCATCACTTGATTAGTTAAATTCAAATCCCCATTATGATTAATGTTGTTCATTTGGTCAAGAATTAGGGGAGAATTTATACTTGACATGAAACTATTAGTAATAGGAACATTGGGGTTGAATGAGTAGAAATTATCAAAAGAGGGATTAGGGTTTGGATTAGTCATGAGATTATTATAATTAGGAAAGATGATGGAGAGATCAGGGAGGATTCCATGAGAAAGATGGAGCTTCTTCTTGATGCTTGAATTCCAAAAATTCTTCACTTCGTTGTCTGTTCTTCCAGGTAAATGCTTTGCTATTTGTGCCCACCTGTAAAACAAAACAAAATGTCTCTTTTGCATGAAAATAATACAAACATGGATCTTTTTGTCAAAAAATTATACAAAATATTCTTTCAAAAGCTATTTTTTGTTCTAGAAAAATCAATTGACATCCTTTCATCGAAAAATTACACTGTATATATTAGTTACCTGTTGCCAAGAATGCCATGGAGCTCAATGATAAGTGCTGCTTCTTGAGGGGAGAAACTCCCACGTTTCAAATCTGGTCTTAGATAATTTATCCACCTCAATCTGCAGCTCTTCCCACATCTTTGAAGCCCTATGCCGTTGAAACGAATTCAAGATATAAATTTAATTTTAAAAAATCCGAGGTAAAAAAAAAGAAAAGAAAAGATGTTTGTTCCACATGGGCATGTTCACAAACTATACTAATGGTGGAAAAAACGAGGTGAACTCAAGATATAAACTTGATGAGTTCATTCTTTGAAATTGAATTATGAAATTAATTCTGGATCGATATATATATATAAAAATTCTAGTAATTCTTTGTTGTTTCGTATTAAAAATACTCTATTGAATGGAAAAAGAAGATGAATATCATATTAGCTCTAAAAAATCGACTCAATGATAGGCATACTAATTATGTTACGATATAAGTGGACTACCCCGGTCATTCTTTGCATCACGACGTTGATTTATTCAACGTTATGATGCAAGGAAACCTGAAAATAAAAAAAATAAGAAGAGAATAAAACCTGCAAGCTTAGGAACAGAGCTCCAACAAGCATGACCATAATTAGTAATGTAGTTAATAAGTTTTTCATCTTCTTCAGGAGACCAAAGCCCTCTCTTCACTTTTTGTTTGTTACAACATGTATGATGCCCCATTTCTTATATATAAACAAACACAAATTAATTACAAACAGATTCTACAAATAGACAACAAATTTTTTAAATACATTGAGTTTGTGTGGAAAGAGAAGTGGAGGGACTCAAAGTCTTATATAATAGATGCTCATGAGAACTGATGAGTACTACAGTACAATAATTTTTTGGATTATAGTACTATCATATATCGATAGTGTAAAGAATTTTTTATATTATCGATGTAATTAATTAGGCGCGAAGTTATAATGGTAAGTTATATATTCGACAAATTCATTTTGAGTCAGTATTATTATAGTCGTATTAAAAATTCACTACTTTCTTTATTTTAATTTGTTTGTTTGATTTAATTTGACATGAAATTTAAGAAAATAAAAAAACATCTTTTTAATCTTGTAGTTATAAACTAAGGATACATAAAATATACCAAAATTTCCTTTAATCTTTTGGCATTATGTTACATATCACATGAAAACTTGGAATTGAAGAATTGTCAAAAAAGGAAAGAAAGATAAAAATATTGAAACAGATACTTACAGTGTGATGATTTTTTTTATATCATCGTGTAATTAATTAGAGGAGTTACTATGATAGTTGTGGAATCAAAGATTTAGTAATTTTGACTCAAATTTTGTAATTGTATTAAAAATTCAGTCAATTAAAAACATTTAAGTAAAAAATAAATAAATTATGATTACCAATTCATAAACTAAAAAATTTATTTGTACACAAATAAAATTGTTATAGCAAGTTATCAATCATCTAGTTCGGATTACTCATAAATATTTGTATAAAATAAAATTATTCATAATTACTTTTGAGTAATTTAAGATCCCTTTTGGACATAATTTGAAATCATGGTCATTTAAAGTTGAAATTATGTTAAAGACATGTAATTTGAATTTTTTAAAGTGGTATATCCCCCCC
>NW_006238964.1:1083049-1174573 GCF_000226075.1 Solanum tuberosum | reverse complement strand
TAAAGGGCTTACCCCCCCCCCCCCCCCCCCCAACCGCCAACCAATAAAATTAGAAAATTTCACAAGGTGTGAAAACTATAAATCTTATACAATCTTATTAAATGAGCAAGTTATAGTTCATAAACAAGATAATCGAAATATCCTAAGACACCGTATATCGTATATCTTCGTGTTCCTTCTATTAATAAGTGTTTGCAATACAAACTTTCAAATACACAAAAATTTATAAAAATTCTTTAGTCAACAACAATCCTAACTATCTATTTCTTAATATAATCATTTCACATGGTATAAACAATATTTTCACATCAATCATAAGTCTTGTTTTTTCTGTAAAATTGAAAATGATAAATCTTTTTTAACAGAATATAAATATATATAATTTTAATAAAATTAAATTCATAATTTAAAATTCCAATTTTCACTATTTTAGAGATTTAAAATTTAAAAAATCATAATCTCAAAGCACGAGTCATCCATGCAGAAATAGTAGGTCCCACGTGGTTTTACAGTGTCCCACTTAGAAACCCAAAGAAAATTTGACAGCTGCTTACTAATTTGTCTTAACAAAATCAACTAATTTAAAGGGAATATGTATTTTTTTTCCTTCTCTTTTTTGGATTTTCACCCGATGTTCGATATTTATATTAGGCTAATTTGACTAAAATCAAATTTATGCATAGCGGAGCTCTTTTTGAAAACTCAAATTTAAAATCTCTAGTTAAAGATGGAGTAATTCCAACTATCTGGCACTCCTATTCATGTTAGGATATGAAAATGCTGTCATAGTAATAATAATTATGTCGCACATTATGTCAACTATGCTTTTCTAATTAATTATTAATCTGGGGGTCATGAAGTGAAGGGTAATTAATTGAGTACATATGAATGTGATTAATTAAATGCAACAAAACAAAATTTCATGAATAATAGTAGTAGGACATGATTAACATAATAATTAAATAAACATATGGTCCATGTGTGTGTATGTTCTTATTCCCTTCTACCTACATATTTAGCAGTTGAAGAAGATGCAGTGTAGGTTACAGTACCCTAATGACAGGGGGCCTCATTGATTTTATAATATCTATACACAATAACAACAATAACATATCTAGTAAATCTCATAAGTGAGGTCGTGTACGCAACATTACCCTAGCTTCTGAAGGTAAAGAAGTTGTTTTCGATAGACTTTCGGCTTAAGTAAAACATACTAAAAGGATAGTGGAAGAAAATAACAATAGCAACAACAAATAATATGATAATTGATGCAAAGGAAATAACGAAATTAATTAGAAAAGCTAGACAATTCACGACTACCTACTAACCTTCTACCCTAATCGTTGACTTCCATACCTTCCTATCTAGGATTATGTCCTCAATGAGTTGCATGTGTTTATAATATTTATACACAAACAACATAAATTTTTTTTATATATTTTATTATAAGAAATTCTTTGATGTTGGACATTTTACATTAAGTGATTGGACTATAAATATATTTTATTCTTCTTGCTATTTATATTTATGCAACGTTATTTAATTAAATACATATTTTTTCTAAAATGTTTTAAAAAATTAAGATCTAAAACAAATTTTAGAGCTTGTTGAATTAATTTTTGGCGTATGACTTATAGGTCATAAAATTTTAACGTATAACTTTTGGCTTATTTTCATTATTTTTTTTTCTCATTATTTTGACTTAACTTGTTTTTAATTCAAATATTATAGAAGTGCTTAAATTCGATTTTAGCTTTAAAATACTTTAAACAAGACAATTCAAACATAAAAGACATTTATATGACAAATCACGAAGGAATTTTAAAGTTAATAGGTTATTTTTAATTATAAAAAAAAATACTTCCTTCGTTTTCAATTTGTTATTGATTTTGACTTGACATGTAGCTTAAGAATATAAAAACAATTTTTGAATTTTATGATCTTAAATTGAAGATATGTAGAAAATGTAATGTTGTTGATGTTTAAAAATGTCATGTTGAAAGTTACAAAATTAAGAAAAATGACATTCTTTTTAAAATAGACTAAAAAGTAAATTAAGATAAATAAATTAAAATAAAATAAAGTAATATTCTTCTTGAGATTGACAAAAAAAAATTAACGTGTCATATAAATAATATTCTTTGAGAAAATATTTTTCAAAACTTTTTAATTACTCAATCATAAATTTCTTATAAAGTGATTTTCAAAACACGTGTGGGTGAAGTGAAGAAGAAGGAGGTTTTCAAAAAAAATAATTTAAAAATTTATTATTATTGTTTTGTCTCATAATTTTGACGATTTTAAAATAACAATATTGTATTCACTTCCTTCAAAACACGTGTGGTCACACATTTGTCCAATCCCACCATTTTAGTGCCGCATAAGCTCGGTTAATGGTTAGACGGATTTAAAAAATAGAGTTTCATCGAGTTTAAGGGTTCATTTGGCAAAGTGATGAGTAGAAGGGTTCAACTGACAAACGAAATCAAGTATAGGGGCCTCCCAGGTCATTTCGCCTATGAAACTCGTTATTCCATCACCTCAAACATTTGTATACTAAAGTTAGTGGTGTCCTTGTTGAACTCAAATTCTGAGTGCGCCTCTAATTACAACAATAACATATCGCTTATGATCGCACAAGTAAAATTTATAAAGAGATGCACAAACATTGATTTTCAATGGGAACCCTAAGTGAGGAGGGGGCAAAGCCTATAACAAGAGTAGATATCTAAAAAGAGTAAGCAGTTTCGTTAAATGACATTCGATCATGTAGGCAATTTTGGAATATATCGACCACCATGAGAACCACATTAAATGCATAGATTTTTGAAAATGATCATTCAAAAATGTGGTTAATGGTAAAATCAAAAAAAGATTTCAAAAAAGCAAAGAAATAAATGGGACCAAATGCTCTGAAATAGTCTTCTATTCATTGTAAATGTTGGGTTCGAATGTGATTAGAACATCATGTGGAAGTTTACAATTGCAAATCATATGTCGATAAATTAGACGACACATAAAACTATACTAAAAGCCATAATATTATTATTTGATATGACCAATTGACCTACATAATTAAAAACTAATTAAAAGTAGAGAGAAAATCTTCTCATAAACAAAACTCTCTAAACGACTACATTGTAGATTCCATTGTATTATTGTTGGTATGAAAAGAGGGTCTTCAATTTATAGAGTTCCAAACTTTTCCTCTAAGGAAAGAATAAACCAAATATGGAAGAAAATAATGTTTTCCTTTCACGAAAAGTTCAAGCATTTATGGTAATACTTTTACTTTTTCTTAAGAAAAAATAAACTTCAAATAAGGTAAGAAAATCATAGCAAAACCCTAACAGTTAAGTTGGTTCGAGATATCATATCAGGTGAAGTTGAAATTTAAAATTCATGAATTCTGAAATTTACGTATTTTTCTTAAGTTGATATATTCTAAATTAATAATCTATAGAATTTAAATTAAAAATTATTGTGAGCTCGACTGAATATATAATCGTCGTTGAAAATGATCATTCAAACATGTGGTTAATGGTAAAATAAAAAAAGACTTCAGAAAAAGCAAAGAAACAAATGGGACCAAATGTTTGAAACAGTCTTTTATTCCTTTTCAAGTCTTGCTTAACAAATCAAAAAAAAAAAAAAGTCATTGGTTTGAGATGTCACATCAGATGTAGTTAGAATTTGAAGCTTATGAATTTTAAATTTTTTTTAAGTTGATAGATTTTAAAATTACTAATTTATTGAATTTGAACTAAAGTTATTGAGCTCGGCTAAATACGTAACGACAAATTATATGTTGATGCTTGAGAGGGAAGTATAAAAGAATTAAATGGGACCAAACAAGAATCTTGAATTTGTATATAGTTTGCACATGCAACAATTAATGGCACAAGGTGTTTATTTGCTTTTTAGGGGACACATCCTTTGCTTAAATTTTGTTTCTTATCCCAACTTATTATTAAGGAAATTCCTATCAACATTCTTGTCTTTTATCTACCAAAATCATAGCTTTTTGGTACTTGTCACTTTCACACACTCTCTAATTCTTTTTTCTTTTCAATTTTAATGTGTTTAAGTTTAAGTAGACATTAGTGAATGCAATAAAAAAAAATACTTAAATAGAGAGGACCAAAAACAAAAAAAAAAACTATACATTAATATTTTGTAACTTGTATAATCAATTAAATTATAATAACAATAGAAAATATATTTAGACTATTTCGATAACAGGTTGTGGAGGTCGAAAATTAAGGTAAAAGACTAGTAATAGATAGTTTCGGTATTTTTATTGTTTCTATATTTCTCATTCTTAGTTTTCTATTACTAAGGGTAGTCTCTTATATATGCTTCAATTTTCTAATTACTTTCTCGTTGTTATTACTATTTATGTTTCAATAAATACTGTGTTTATAGTTTCCTTGAGCCTATGGTCTATCCGATCCTCTCTCCATCTCCGAAATAAGAATAAAATCTATGTACACTCTATTCTCGTCAAACCCAATTCTTACAGCAGACAGAACATTGGATACCTATGCCTAGCTAGGTAGAATCTTTGAGATAACAATTTAGCTATGAAGACAAAGTTACAAACATTATATTTGTGACATATTAAATCAAATCTTAGCGTTTTCATGTTAATTAGAGAAAACATAACTTGCAAAATTCAAATTATATGTTCAAATTAAATTTTAGTTTTAAACTAACTTAATTTCATATCATAATTTAATATCATGTCTGATCCTAAGATCAGTCAAAATCCAAACTCGAGCAAGTAGTACTTCTTTGGCTCTTACTATCAATTATTTCCATCCCAAACAGAATCTTATAACAGAAATATTAAGCTCCAAATCCTCACATGCATAACTTATATTTCAAGCTCAAGATCTTAGTATATAGTGAAGGACAACTCGGCACACTAAGCTCCCGCTATGTATAAGATTTGAAAAAGGATCAGTTTATAAGGATCTATATACACAACTTTATTCCTACATTTTTGCAAGAGAGACTGTTTTCACAACTCGAAATCAGTTACTCCAAAGACTTCAAGCTTCAAGATCTTAAGGGAAATTCAGTACACTAAGCTCCCGCTACACATGCACTACAACAAAAGAAACATTAATATATTCTCCTTTTAGTATTGCAACAAAAACATTTAGCAGCAATTGAGTTAAGGACATTTCATTCAAAGTCGTTAAAACCTTTAATGGAATTTATATAAAATGCTCAAATGTCCTTCTTGAGATGGGACTCACCAACGATATATCCATTCTTCATGAGTAGTCTATTTGAAGCACAAAAATGGGATGAAGTTTGAAAACTTCAAGACGAGATTCATTATTATTTCTTCCTCTTGTAAAAAATCATCATTGTCCAAATTGATGCATGCATGTGATCCAATCTTTAAGCAAGCCCAAATTATGGGCTTCAGTAATTTTTAATTCACTTCCATATTTTGTACCTTATAGTTGTGACTCATGATTAGAAGAATGAAAGAAATATACCCTCTATTTCAATTAATGCGATATAGTTTGAATTGACATATATTTCAGGAAAGAACAATTTTTTTAATTGAAATGCATAACTCTAAATATGTCATAATATTTGTGTAATAGCTAACATCAAGCAGAGATAGAGTAGAAGGTGTGGATTCGGCAGAACCCAAATAACTTTGATTCGGACTTTTTCATTATCTTAAAGAAATTATCATTTAATATTTATAAATTATTAATCTAGATTTCAATCTATAACACGAAAAGACCGTAAATTTACTTACACCAGTCATTTACACCAAATTAATAGATGCATGCTTAGCCATAGTGTGACACCCGGTTGGGGTAAGGTTTACTCAAAGCGGCTAGCTAGAATTCAGAACTTGAAGTTCTGGATTCAGAACATGTCATAAATATTCATGCGACTATAAACTTATCCACAGACCACAAAGGTAACACAAAATGTGTTAAAGTTAAATGTTTTCAAATATTGAAACAAAGTGTGTGTTTTCTCTAGTGATATTCCAGTTCTAAGTCTTGTTGACTTGTTGTTTACCAATCTTTTAACATTAAATATGAACTTTTAACATTAAATATAAACTTAACAAGGAAGTTGTTCAAGACCTTCATACATTTCTTTAAAAGTCCTCATATATCTGATTTGATATACTGGAGATGCTATATTTCTAAAAATTTACCTGCATAAATAACCCGAATCAAGAGCAAAAACATTATCCATCCAATAAGTTGTCCGAAAACAAACAGAAACTCTTACACAATCAACAAAAAGCACACAGTATGATACACACTTTCCGAGATAATTACTACTAGTTGAGTGACCATCACAACAATCAACTCGTAAATCAGCTTTCTAGAGAAAATCTCATCTAATGCATTATGTATTGGTTAAGTCTAAATTTATGTAAACAAAAGAAACTCATTTTTACTATCAAGACAACAAGTTGTTGAGCTAAATGGACAAATAAAACTCACTAAAACTCCCCTTTCATAACACCAATCGCCTTTCGTCTTCCAGATTAGATGATCAAAATGCATTTGAGGGAGGGTAGAGATCCTTACACAGATCAACTGAATAAAGATCACAATCAGCACTTCTCCTTGCTATCGTCCTCGAAAGTGGACTTGACTTCCTATGGACATGTAAGTTATCAGTTGAATTCCTCTGCATACTGTGAGACAAGTAATTTGAATTCCTCTGCTTAACCTTCGCCTTAATAGACTTTGTGAGATTCATGTAGTTTGGTTTCTTGCTATGACCCTCTTCCGGAGGTGTCTGATTCGATCCAAGAGTTTCAGAAGTCGATATGGAAGAATGAGAAGTCGTACTATCATCATATTGATAATAATCAGTATAAGGCTCAGAAGATGAATTAGCAATTTGACAACTCATTGGTCCTCTTGTAGATATCCTGGTAGACATGTTATTCCGCCTAATGTTC
This sequence comes from Solanum tuberosum, assembly GCF_000226075.1. Classification (NCBI taxonomy): domain Eukaryota; kingdom Viridiplantae; phylum Streptophyta; class Magnoliopsida; order Solanales; family Solanaceae; genus Solanum; species Solanum tuberosum. The sequence goes on along the minus strand of NW_006238964.1, from coordinate 1,167,612 downwards.
ACTGAACTACGGTCAGTGAAAGATCCAGCATCATAATCTTCATACTTCCTAGAACTCGGAGTCATCCCTGATGCATCAGTATGGAAATCTTCCACCAGTCTGTTTTCCCAAGGCTTACTCGCCATCCAACGTTCTAACCAAACTGAATCCCCATTAGCCTTGAACTTATTCGGTGTTTCAACTTTCCTTGTTCTTGAATTCGGGCTGGGGTTTGTTCTCAGTTTCTGAAATAGATCAGTTAAATGTGTTTTCAGGCCAGTTAGTTACATGTATAAAGAAATTTTGTGTCATATTACATGTTTAAGGAGTTAACCAAGATACCTGTTGGGCATATGCAATGGCCCTCTCCCTCTTAATTGCTCCAACTTGTCTCATTTTTAACTTACACCTCACTTCATCCACTGTGCCAGGGCTATCACACCATCCACCCTGAGAAAGCGAAAAATTGGATAGTTTGAAGCAACGAATAATACAGTCAGACTTCTCGATGGCAGTCAGGAATGTAATAAAATTTCACTATAACAACCAGATTTTGGAACCAATGAATATATTCTCTATAACAATATTTCGCTATAGCAGCTAAAAAATATGTATCAGGTCAAACAGTACTGTTATAGAGAAACTACATACCTCAGCTTGCTTAATTGGATCAGCTTGGCTATCAACAAGAGACCCTTGTGTAGCATCAACGGATGTTTGATGGCATCGGGCTCTAACTCGAGACTGCAGCTTGACAAGAGTCTGCATACACTTGAGGGTTACATCAGCTTGCTTTCTCACCTGTCGCCCACGAAATATAGCTTGTAGCCTAACCACTGCTTTGAGTGCCCTTAACGCCCGCCTTGCCTTTTGACATAACAATAAAAATTTCTCATTAGCTATTTAAATCATTTGCAAAACATCAAGTGGGAGCGAAAATATTACAAGGACATATAACAAGGCAACATCTCTACATTTAGAGAAAGAACTATGCCTCAATCTCGAGTCAACACTAATATTGTCGCTCCATTTAAGCTCATCTCAGACAAGAGAAAAAAAAAGAAAAAGGATTTAAGGTGTTATAGGTCTAGTTTTTGTCACTCAACATACAATCAAGCAGTTACCTCCAAATTATACACTCATCTAGATCTGTTCCTCTTGAATTGCAATTATTCCTGATTCAATTTTCAACAAAATTTCTCCAAATGCAAGAAATTCAATTTCTTTCATAGTCACATCTAAGTATTACAAACAGAGCAACAACAAGAACATAATACCCGGTGAAATCCCACGAATGGAGCCTGGGGAAGGTAGAGTGTACTCAGACTTCACCCTTACCTCGTTGAGGTAGAGAGGCTTCAAGTACTTATGAAAAAAAAAACTAAAAGCAAGACAATGCTTAGCTATCTACTAATCTTCTACACGGATTAATAAGCTAAACCAAGTAAAACAAAAAAGTTAACAACTTTGGGTCCCAAATCATTCAAATTACCAGAAAACCACGAAACGCAGCCTGAATTCGAAGAGCAGCCCATTCTTGTTTCACAACCACAAAATCCTTGTGCGGAGCTCTGATCACAGTAGCCATAGCAGCAGCCAAAGCACTGTCAGACAGGAATGAAGATTCAGATTCATCCGAATCTCCTAAATTCCCACCCCCTTTTACACCTTTCGAAAACGCCATAGCAATTCCACCCGATGCACTCCTCCACAGCTTCCATTTTCTATTCTTTCCACTACCCTTCTCCTGCAAAATCCCCCAAATAAAACAATTCAAATTATCAAAAAACATCAACAAAAAATAAAACAGAAACAGAGTATACTAGAATTAGCCAATTCAACTTACAGAATCATTTGATTGATTCTTTTTTAAACCGATTAAAGATTTAATCCACTTCCCCGAACCACCCATTTTTAAGCGATTCTTGAAAAATATGGTCTTGATACAGTTTCTGCAGCTTGATAAATGGTTTTTGTTTTGAGGAAAAACAGAACAGACAGAACAATTTTAGAAAATGCTGTCTGAAAACTTAAAGGAACTTAAAGATAAATGTTGGGATTTGAGAATTCGAAGAGATTTGAGGAGCTTTAATTACTACAGCTATGAGTTTCTTTGATTTTGAATTTTAAAATTCGAAAAAAAGGAAAAAGCTGTAACGGATAGTTTTTGGAAAGAAGAACGACGTCGTTTTGGATGACTTTTGCACTTTCCGACCTTAGTTTAAACTGACGCAATACAATAAACTAGTGGGAAAGTGAAAGGAATTTCCGGAAAATAAGATTAGTTAAAACATGCTTTAAAGTTTTAATAAATTTGCGTGTAAAGTGCGAAGTAATAATCAAACAAAGTCCCCGCGCCTCACGACGTGGGTTCCGTGCGCCTTATTCCATGAACTATTGCTCCCTCCGTCTCGATTTGACGGAGTTTGACTAAACACAAAAAATTAAATTATATAAAAGACATAGCAATGACAAAGTATAACGACCAACAAGGGTTGTGGTGGAGTGGTAATTACTCCTTAATCCTTGATCAAAGAGGTTTCGGGTTAGAGCTCTCTTGGGTACAAAGTCACCTTTGTTAGAGAGCGTTTTACCTTCAATGTGGGACTTTCCGGTGCAAATTTGAATTTAGTCGAGCTCTAATGTGGATACCAAATACCGGATGGGAAACCAAAAAAAATGACAAAGTACGATGAAATTAAGCTTATTACCTTTCAAATGAGTTGATTTTTATTTTTTATATTTTGAAAATTGGACTTCTATCTGGCAGGACATAAGTTCTTTTAAGGGTTGAAGTCATGCGGACATAATTTGTGACATGATGATTAGAAAAAAAAAAATTGTTATTTGTAATGATGGACAAAAATTAAAGACCAGGACAAAGTGCAAAGGACCTTAAAACTACTTCCATGTTTCGATTGTAAAAATTTCATGGGTATCTTATTTGGATATCATTATCCTCTTTTTTTCAGGCATCTATCTATTTTGATATAATTATGGACTCTAATTTAAGATATTTGTCAGAAATTGCATATACATTTCATTGGTCGCCTGAAGCCCTGAGAGCTAGGATGCTTGCTCTTGAAGATGAAGTAAACACGGTCATGGGCCAATATCTCGATGTTGCTGAAGTTATGAATGAACACTTTATCCTAACTGGTTGGTAAAAATGACTAAGTTTAGATAAAATGGTTTAGTTTCAATCATATGTGCGTGGAATTAACCATATGAAATTCCAGACACACAGTAATTTCAAAATGGGTAAACTTCTGAAATCTAGTAATTGTGTACTTTGGTTGTTCATTTCCAAGCTTGCAAAAAGTTGTTCTCTTGTATTGTATTGTATTGTTTGGTTCGTGAGCAAAGTTAAATTCTTTGTGTTTTATTTTAGTATGAAAATGAGTTAAAATTTACCATTTTACTCTTAGTTATTTCACTTAAATATTGTCTAATCGACATTTTTTTTGGTTCTTTCTCATGTCGTTTTCTGAAATCAACTGATGTTCCTCCCTCTTTATATCTGGTCTTTTTCCTGGTAACATTTATTAGAGAATTTCAAATTTTAAGATTTTAATTTTTTTTGAATTTGAATCATTTTTTATTACTTGATTTGAATCTTGAATCCAAATTAAATTTCATGGACATATCCATACAAGCGTAAATTTAATGACAAAAGTCAAAACATGTTTCTATAAGAAATCAAATAAATATGTTTAAAATAAAATATATATTTCTCTCTTGAATATAAACTAAAGGTACTGAATAACAGGTGCACTAAAATCGTATTTATTTTTGTTATAATTTTTTTTATGAAGTAGACGATGATTAATAAAGAACACTTCTATTATAATTTCCCTATAATTTGTTTACATGAAAGTGCTTGCAAAAAACGTATAGGAAACTTTCTCCTCCTATGACTGGAGAAAAATGATTTATTCGAATTTTCTCTTTTATTTGGTGCAATCATCTTTTCATATTTTTGACTTGTTGGGTGCTATGTCATCATCTATCGCGAATTTCTGGATTAAGAACAAAATAAAAATAAAAATATAGTTAGTTAATTAATCCTTACCTTAATTATATTAATAATCCATATTTAGCAGATCAACTAATTTAAAATAGCATCAATTTATAAATATATTGACCTTAACACTGGTGAGGTCAACATGGTGGTCCTGAAGAAAGCTTATTATCTCCTCAAACTGTTCTTCTGTTGGTCTATAATGACCACTGTATGCCCATATTGCCTGTCAAAATTAATTACATGAGGAAAAAAAAATATTTTTCACCAAAAATATTTATCAAGATATATTTTTTTTTATCTATTTTTTAGTGCAGATTGGTAAGTACTATAAAAAGTATTATCACAAAAATATAATTTAGGTAAATATTATGGGGTGGGATCGGAGTAAGGGGTGTCGTGAGATGTGTTGGAGGGTGGGTATAAGAAAGATAATTTGTATACAAAGACATCGGTCAAAGGCGGAGCTAGAAGCTTGTAGGCTGTATACGTTTTCGTTCATGAATAGAGATCTCTTCATGAATATGTACAAATATTAAATTTAGAACATAATTATTAACACTTGAAGTGATTTGTTTTAAAATTCAAAACTCATAAAATACGTACCTCGAGGTCCCCATTAGAGACGACCAATCTTCCAGATGAAAGAGAAGCACCTCCAGCTAGAAAACTGGAATGGTGAAAATGATGTCTTTGCTTCTGACCAACATATAAGGTCCTTGAGGTACTGAGCACAAATATCCATTTGGTACCCTCAATTGTGTCCACACAAACACCATTTTTCTTGTAAATAAGCTTTCCATTCTTCACAATTACTTCATATGCTTCCCTCTCTTTCTGCATTAATTACAAAAAAAATATTTCATAGTAAATACTCCATCTCTACCAACAATCGTCTTCTATAACAACATTTCCCTATATATATATATATATATTCGGATTTTCTTTTCATGTTATGTCATTATATATGTTCATTATAATACTAACATTTAGTTATAATAGTAAAAAAAATAATCTGGATAAACGACGTTTTTAGAGGGATTTGATTGTAGGATACAAGAAATCGTTAGAAATATTGTTATAAAGGATGACTGTTGGACAAACATTAGAAATATAAACTATACTGATAATTATTATATCCTTATTTTTACTATAATCAGACTAAAATTGGCAATAAAATTCCTACTGGTCCAAGATACTTGATGCATTGGGACTGTAGATCACTCCTTGAACATTGCTCCACAATAACTTCTTTTCCATCACCAATATCTAACCTGTAATTTTTTATAGTGCACAAACAAAATTAATAATAAAAATAAGTAGCTAGCTAGTGATCACTATTATATAATTGAGCTTCTAAAAAGATCACCAATTTTTTTTTTTTGGTTGTAGCTACTAAAAAGCTAAGAAGTAGTCATGGATAAATTTTGTAGCTAAACAAAAATTTCATTGCTAATCCTAGTTAGAATAGATTAGCAACACTTGTTTTAAAGAAATGTTAGCTACGAACAATTTAGCAACAGATTATCAATGAGATTTATAATTAATTTTAGTTTTCTTGTAGTTCTAAATAGTACATACCAGTAGAAAAATGGTTGTGAACTTCCACTGTTGCACCACACATCATGATAACGATTTAGGTTGACACCATATCGATGGCGTGGGTCTATCTGAATTTGCATTAAAAAAAAAATGTTGTCAAAAAAATTACTAGCAATAAATTCGTAATATATATCGTGAAATTAGCTCAGAAAAATAACCATAATAAAAATTGCGATAAATTAGCTATGGAATAAAAAAGATGGAATTAATATGAAGTGCATAACAAATATTATCGCTAAATTAATTTTGTGCTTTATAAGAGAACATTTTTCACTTACAGCTTCTAACCAGCTCTTGATAGCTAGTTTTTGAGCCTTCTCATTCTTTGACGAGCCCTTTCCAATCTACACCAACAAATTATAAAAATATATATATATATAAATTAGTAAATCGAGAATCAAACAGTTCAAGTTTGATCGGTAATTTACGCATGGAATCTTCAAATTTTTTAAATTAAATTTTTTATATATATAAACTAGGCATAATACATATATTGGATCATAAACTTGGCTTCAAATTTTAATTTTGACCTCCAACTTTCATAGTGCACAAACAGGCACTTTAACTATCCAACCATTTAATAAATAAACACGCGAATCCTACTTGGCAAAATGCGTGATGTGCACGTATTCTGCGCGAGTTAGGAGTAATTTTCGAGTCCCACAACAGTAAAAAAATGCTGAAATGACAACTCTACCCCTCGGATTTTGGCCAATCTCCGGCAACCCAAAACTCCCGTTCATTTTCTTCTTTTTCAGGCAAAACGCCACCACCAAATGACCCCAAGCAAGTACCTCCAACCCAGCAGTTCTCCTTCTTCCTCCACACCGGAGCACAACCCATGAAGCGAAGGAGCTTCGAGCTCGCTAAACCCACCAAATACCCGACCCCAAACCCATCAGATCCGCCATCTCCGGCGAGAATCACCACGAAACAACACTGCTGCAACCAGCAGCTTGAATCAGACACAAAACAGCAACCAAATGACCCCCCAAACCCCATGAAAACGGACCCAACAACCACAAACACCGAAACCAAGAAGCCAGCCATCAACAAACCTCTAAGCTCCGTCAAACAATGCACTCCAAGCTCTAAAAACCATTAGGAGGAATTAATTTTGATTCTTGTATATAAATTAAAATTAATTTTGATTTTTTTAGTTCTAAAATGACGTGTGAAATATTTAATTAGTTGGCAGTCATTGAGTGGCTCACTAATACACGTTGGAGCGTTTGCATTTCACACTCTTTGGCTGCAAAAATTGCGTGTTTATTTATTTAAAAATTGAATAATTAAAGTGTTTGTTTGTGCACAATGAAAGTTGGAGGTCAAAGTTAAAATTTGAAGTCAAGTTTAGGGTTCAATATATGTATTATGCCTATAAACTATGTAAAAAGTGCTAACTGACAATTCAAAATATTTTTAAAATGTGTAAAAAATTATGATAAAAAATAAACTTGTTTGAATCTCGAAATCTGAAAAGTGTTACGGAGGGAGTAATTGTTATAGTGTACCTTTGAAGCCCGGATTTGAGCTCGCGCCCAGCGCGAAACTGTTGTCTCTGTCTTTCCAACGTCAAAGAAAGAAACAGAACTTTGTGTAAGAGTTGCAAAATTTAGTGCCTTCCATCTGTATAAATTATTATAATTATAAGAAATAAAATTCAAATTGTTTTGATGAAAATTATACAGAAAATAAAAATGATAGAGATTAATTTAAACTAACAAGAGTTCTTCAAGGATAACTGCAGAATCAGTCATTAGAAAATGCGTGATTAATGTAATTGATAAAGTTGATTTCTGATTTGCTTCGATTTTCCTTGTTTTTCACTTCGATATTCTTAATTAAACCTGATACGTGCTCGTAAAAAAAGTTATAATATAGATACATATAACATTTCAAAATTAGTTGAAGTCGAATATATATATAACACGAAGGAGTTAGAGATATAGAGCCTTGTTGATATATGGAAAATATTTAAAGTCATAAATTCTAGTTTATTAATTTATATGTGACCTTTGAATAATATTTTGACCTTTGAATAATATTTTGACTTTGATCTGAGATTCCATTTTTATTTTTCCTCCTTCCGTATAGGAAGGGGTGGAATTTGCGCTATTGTCTTTTTTTGTTTTTGTTTTTTGCAATTAAAATCCTTATTAAAGATTATGCATTTTTTAATAGATTTAATCTATTGTTTGATTTCTGGTCATTCAAATTTTGCAATTATTAATTTCTGCATAACACGATTAATGTTTTAATCTCAACACAAATGTACTTCTCTGCCTTTGTATCTTGTGAAAGGTTTATTTTCTTGCGATTCTTTCAATTATTAGAAACATAAGTGTTTTTCATCTTAAATTAGTGGAGAATTTTTGCTATTGAAGATGATTTTTTTCATTCATTTTCCACCAAATCAACTTACTAGAAAAATACATGATGTAAAATATATGTCCATTGAGATAGTGAGAAACTTTTTAATTTTTCAATATGAAAACATTACTATTTTTTTTTTACCATTTAATTTTAAATAACTTTGAGAATGGCCACCGAATATTTTTTAATAAAAAGTATAGTGGGAAAATAGAATTTATTTTTTAGTAGTGTTCACGAGGACCAAATCAAAGGGGGGAAATAAAGTAATTAACAAATATACAAAAATGATAACTACCGTGAAATGCTAGTTTATTGACTTTTACCATTTGTTTTCTGCAATTTGGTGTCTTATATTTAGCATCTGTTAGGCATTAGCTCAAATGTTCATTGCTATGCCTAATATCCTATATATGAAATCAATTATTGTACTCTAAGGCCTAAGCCCATTTAATTGTTCTTGTTTATCCCTAATTTTGTATTTTAGAATAATAATTGAATTTGTTTAAGTGGTTTAAGAACACACCGATTATAATAACCAAATAGTGAGTTCTTGATGCTAGATTTCTTCATAAATGTAATTGATATAATGGATGAAAAATTTAGACGATGAAGTAATTAATGTCAGAAAAAATAATACCATATCTTATTAGTTTTTTCGAGTTAATATTTCATATGGTCATTCAACTAATAGTTTTTTCACAGAAAGTTATTCAACATTCTTTTAAGGAAAAATTACATAAATACACAACTTATTTTATTATATTCTCTAAAATTCTCTACCATTTGAAAAAATTACTAAAATCCCTACGTACGTTATGTGATGTATCGGTCGGATACATTACTTTACGCAATGTATCTATCGGATACATCACTTTACGATGTATCGGGACGTATGTGATGTGTCGGGATGTTACTTTACGCGATGTATCAGTCAAATGCTATCACTTCACACAATGTATCGATTGGATATATCACTTTATGCGATGTATCGATCGGATACATCACTTTACACGATGTATTAGGACGTACGGGATGTATCGGCACACTGAGTGATGTATTCAAAACCGAGACGCAATGTATCAGGGGGTTAAGGGATGTATCCGAAACTAGGACGCGATGTATTAGGATGTTTTTGGGATGTACACCAAATTTAAGTGATTTTTGTAATTTTAAAAAGACTATGGATAAGATGTAATTAACTCTTAACACTATGAGATTTGTGTAAAATCTACTTCTTTTAATACTCAAAGTCACTCAACTAAAGATTATTCTCACATAAAGTCACCCAACTAAGAATTCTTCTCATAGAAAATCACTCAACTTTCTTTTATAACCTCAAAGTCACTCAACTGTGAATATTTTACCTACAAAGTCACTCAACTATTATATTTCGCTTAAAAAGTCACCCAATCACGAATAATTTTTTCATTAAATTTTGTTGAAACACAAATTTTATTTTAAATTATTTTTTAAAAAAATAAATAATAAGATGCTCATGTTTATTATTTTATTAAATTTTATTGATATTAATTAGATGACTAAATATTAGAAAAATTACAAATCAATTTAAAATAAATAATAAATATTAATACATTATAATCATTCTTAGAACCTTCTATTTAATTAAATCCCCTTCCATCTCGAAAATGGATTATAGTTTCCTAATATATAATCATTTAAGTAAACTCATTCATTGTACATAAAAAACTACTACTTAATATTTGAGAATTGGATCCTTTGAAAACTTATTGTCATTAGAGGTTTGGAATCAGCTTACAAAAGGCCTTTAAGATGAAAAACAAGTTTCATGTAAATGCTAATTTTCATTCATGTATATTTTCTATTGCTACTTTTCATTCAAAGGTAAATTTAAAATAGAATATGTATATTAAATTTTCTTATAATACATATAATATAGTATGAACAAGGGGTAAATGTAAATGACCAAGTAGAGTTGAGTAACTTTTGGCAATTAAAGGCATATTTTTATTTGTTATTTCGGATTTGGGTTTAATCTATTTTTAAGTTGATAGTAATAACTTTTTTGTAGGGAAATTCAACAAGGTAAGATATAAACATAGTAATGTGAATAAAAACAAATAAAATTTTAATGAGTGTAAATCTTGATTCACCCTGTTAAAAGTAAGCTAAAAGAAATGGCAAACCAAGCCACTCCAATAAAATAGGTGACCTAAAAAATTCTTTTAAAAAAGGTCCTAAAATATATGATAATTACTTACAATTGATAAGTGATATTTTCTTTTTTCAATTGACACCATAATATTTTTTGATTTTGTAATATTTTGAAATCACAAATATATATAAAAATTATTGTACATTACACAACACCACAAATGTTATCCCACAAATGTTTAGATCTTAGGTAAGATCTAATTAATTAAAGTATTTTTAAAAAAAAATCAATTAGGTCAATTGTTATATAACTATCAAAATTATTCTAGACGTAGTAGAAATATTTAAAAATAAAATTAAAACTTAATCTTATTGAATAACCAAATAGAGTATCATTTTTACTTGTATAATATTTCATATTACTTTTAATTATGAGAACATATCTAAATAATCGATATTGTAGTGATTATTGATCTTTGAAAGACGTTCAAAATTAAGAAGACACCTTTATAACTTTATAAATTTAATTATTTGATAATCTAATTAGTTTGAACTTGAAATGTCTAACAAGACATCTCAAAAAACTAAAGACAATCTTACAAAGCCAATGTTTAAACTTGATTGATTCAAATTGAAGTAATTAGAGAAATTTAGAAGTAGAAAATAACGATAAATTTACGACTTTTAATTATAACTGATTTAGTAAACACTTTGCATGTGTGTCTGGTATCAATCAATAAATTTATATAAGCGAAAAAGAAAAAGAAAGCTTCCATAATCTAAAATCTTAAATATTGTAAAATATATAAGTGTTAATTTACAATTTTAACTAGTGTGGAATATATATTCAAAGGGTTAAAAAGGCAACCAATCATTTTCTAAGGCCTTAGTGCATTTCTCACGTGTCCATCATTTTAATAAGAATATACTCTTAAAAATAGCATAAATAATATTTAAAAATATTGTTTATATACCAACATAATTATTTATTTTAAGAATAACATAAATAATATTTAAAAATAATGTTTATATACCAACATAAATTTCAAATTTATAAATAATAATTTAAAAGAGTTTGATCCAATTCTGTAATTCTTTCTTCAATTTCTAATATTTTTTTCATTGAACAAAAGAGTAATAGAAATAGCAGTTGATTGAAAGATACTTTAAATTTTTGATAATAACTTAAAAACTAGGTGCTTGTTGATATGAATAAAAGTATCCTCCTCTCAAACATGATTCAGATTTGCATTTGGGTTAGTCGATTTTCTCAGTTTTTTTTTAATTTTTTCCGGTGAAATCCTTATACCAATATATAAATAACTTGTGTTTGAAATATTTCTTTAGTTCTATCAACTATCAAATATAACTATCTAAGCTATATCTTAAGAAAATAACACAAAATACGAGAGAAATGATGGTATCAAAATATTCAATAAAAAATAATAATTAAATCGCATAAAATAAATATACAACAAATTTAATAAGTCACAAATGAAAATGATCATAATGTAAAAATACCTAATCATGAAAAAATAAAGCTAATAAATATTAATTAGATGACTAAATATTAAGAAAATAAAAATTAGATTATATATTTTAATTAGCTAAATCAATTTAAATCAAAGAATAAATATCTAATACATTATAGTCATTCTCATTCTCTGAACCTTCTATTTAATTAAGCTCCTTTCATCTCGGAAACGGATTATAATTTCACAATATATAATCGTTTAAGTAAGCCCGTTCCACCTAGGAAAGTATTTACTAATTACTATGATTACTATACTATATATTATACGTAAGGGTGGGGACATCACATTTCATAACACATAAAAAATTACTACTTATATTAATAAATACTAGGTCAACAAGTAATACTTGATAGGTCGTGTGAAAGTTGACATTGACGATCACCATGAAGAAAGAAGAATGAGAATTGAATCCTAAAGAACTCACAGTCAAAAAAACTTATTGGCTATGGAGGTTTTAGATTAGTTTACGTAGGTCTTTATAACGAAAAAAAATCGTAGGGAAATACTAACTTTTATGTGGAAGAATACAATTAAATTTCTCTATAACAATATCGTGAATATCATATGACTTTAGCATTATTACTTTTAGACATGTTTTATTAGGCAGATTTAAAGTGCTCCACTTTAGTAAAATTAAGACACTAAATATACTTTGGATTATATCTAAAGAACCAAAATAAACTTATGGCATAGGAGTATTTTATATATATATATATATTTGTTATCATCATTCGATCCTTTTTTGATGATTTTTCATTTGAATTCTATTTTTTGTGATAGGAGTGACTAGGGATGTACATGAATCATGTTGATTCAAAATTTTCAAATATCATATTAAATTATTTATGTCAGGATTTTAAATTTATAAATCAAATCAAATTTATAAAAGACGAAATTTTCAATCTCAAATTTATCGAATTTCTCTTCGGGGTTTTCAGATATAGTCTTTATCCCAACATAAAATTAACTTATACTTCAAAACTTAATACATTTATAATGTTGATTCCATTATGAAGTTTATGCGAATATAATTACGTGAAACTTGATCCTCCTATAAATTAAAAAATTTAACTTGTATCAAGAAATATCAATACTATATATATATAAAATTAAAATTTAATCGATATATAATTTTTGAACGAAGGAGTGTCGCTCGACTAGGTACGGTCGATCCACCCTTGACTTCCACGAGGTAGTGCCGTAGTGGGAAGGAGATGATCATGATAATAAGAACAACAAATTATTTTTTAAATCGTCAATCTTTGTGTGTATAATCTCTGTCAGTATCAAATTCCAATAAAAAACAATTGCGATTATTTACCAACTAACATGAAACTTAGTAACTCATTATGAAATATTGTAATTAATACAGTAGATTTAAAACATTTTTCTTTTTAAACAACTCTTAACTAATACGTATTGAACTATATATTTAAAACTTTGAATTAGGGGTGTTAAAAAAGAGATATAGGTAATTCATCCCATTCGCCTTTGAAACCAAAATAATTTAAATTGGGTTCAATCTTAACTCACTCAAGCCTTAATCCATTTTTAAAGAATCTTTAATTGAGCCGAATGTAATCACCAATTTCAACCCGTTATAAGACTCTTTATTTGTATTAGTGTAAATGTATGTTCTCATATTGAATGTATGAATCAAATTTTATTTCATATCTTCTAGGATTTATCTATCCATTTTAAACTTATTTTTGTTATTTTATTGAGTTGAAATTCAAATTTGGTTATAAAAGTTAAATAACAATACCTTAAAATTATTGAGATTAACCAGGTTTGCCTAGTGCGGGTTACCTCTCCTATGTGGTTTGCGAGCTATTGCATAGGAGCGGGGGTTTTACCCTGTGCGCACCCAAAGGGTAGCGGCTGCGGGTTTCCCTTGTCATCAAAAAAAATAAAAATATTGAGATTAAGCAAGTCAAATTGAGCGGATCATGACCCAACCTGACTTTTAGCCCATTTGAGCCCAAAGTAAATTTGGATGGGTCATGATCCAACTCAATTTTTATTTCAACCCATTTTAATATCTCTAATTTCAATCCAACCTGTTCATATACGATGAAATAATTAGTTTTTTTTTTGTCAAACTCACTAATTGAGCGTTCTATAAATATTTGGTGGGAAAGGGAAATAGAACAAAAAAGAGGAAGAATCTAGAAGCCTAGTATTAATAAAATTATTTGATTTCACTTTAACCGGCTATTTAACTAATTAAGCACATTCATATAGGAAACAGATTATAGTTTCCTAATATCTATCTTTCAAATAATAAACCAATTCCAAATAAAAAACAATTTCCTAATATCATTAAGCCTATTCCATATAGAAAACGAATTTACTAATTGCTATATATAATTATGGGTGGGAGACATCACAATTTCAACACATAAAAAAATTGTTAGCAAAATATTAGGTCTTTAAGTAATACTAGCTAGATTAATAAATATGAAGATCACCATGGAGAAAGAAGAATGGGAATTGAATCCTAAAAAACTCAGAGTCAAAAAACTCATTGGCTATGGAGGTTTTGGATTAGTTTACGCAGGTGTTTATGATGGAAAAAAAGTCGCTGGTGAGTACTAACTTTTTTCGATGGGTTCAATCTTTATGATTTTTAGTATTGTTATTATTCTAATTATGCGTTCATAGGTAGTATGCATTAATAAAAAAATTTGGTGACTTTTAATTAATACACATTCTTTCTATGAATTTCAGTTAAAATATTTGATTTGGGAGATGAAAAGAAGAATTCATCAGTAGAATTGATGGAAGAGGTATTCATGCAAGAAGTTTCTATTTGGAGCACTCTTGAACACTCCAATATTGCCAAGGTACATATCTACTTAATTATTTTCTCTTTTTCCTTATAATATTATTCGTTTATTTACAAAGTAACTTCCCATCTATTGAAGCATTTATTTGAAATACGCGTAATACATGAATATGCCTTTTAACTTGGTATCAACTAGCATCTACACCTTCTAATTTTGAGTGTGTCCACGTAGACACTTAAACTTGTATAAAATTAAACAAATAGACACATTCATCCTATGTAGCGTCCTACATGAAAGTTTTGTATCCTATGTGGTATCATACGTGTATTATGTATGCGATGTAGGACTTGTGTGTCTACATGTTTAATTTTAAACAAATTTAAGTTCCTACTTATGCACAATCAAAGTTGGAGGACCTACCATGCATGTTTGTTGAGGCCAAATTAAAGAAATATCCTCCTTTCTTTTCTCATTGAGCCTATAATAGAATATTAGCTGATGACAATTATATATATATATACTAATTTTGTGCAGTTTATTGGAGCTATAAAAAAGAATGATATGTCAAAAATAAAAATGAAATGTCAAAAAGGCTCAGTAAATGGATGTTGCATTGTTGTGGAATATGTTGGTGGAGGAACTCTTACATCCTATCTTTCAAAATACACAATGAAGAATAAGTTACCTTTGGATACTATTCTTCAACTTGCAATCGATGTTGCTAAAGGGTATGCATGCATCTTCATGTATTATCTAATTCATAAACATATTAAACCATATGTTAAATTTTTTTATCTAATAATACGTATAAATTGCAGATTAAGTTACCTTCATTCAGAAAAGATTGCTCATAGAGATGTGAAGACTGAAAATTTACTTCTTGACAAAACTGGAAGAGTGAAGATAATTGATTTTGGAATATCAAGTCATTTTTTTTCTCTTGGCTTGAATTATCCCCCTATGATGGTTGGAACAACTGGAACTATCGGTTACATGGCTCCTGAGGTACGTTACATCATTTTTCAACTATCGGCCCACATCTAAACTCGACGTGAATTGTTAATTAGTTTCATCTCCGAACTATTAATAGTGTTAAAAACACCACTTTACTTGACAAACTAAATTTAAATACACCCCGATCTTGCAACATGAATGAAATACACCCCTAAATTCTCGCCAAGTTTAGAAGTGTTTCCAACACTTCTCTCGACTTTTTATTAAGAGTTCCATGCTCCTACAAGAACTTCAACACTTACTTTGTAAATTGAAGTACTAAATTATCTTTTCTCTTTCTTTTTGTATTTCACCAGGTTTTGAGCGAAGTGTCGTATGATCACAAGTGTGATGTCTATAGCTTTGGAATTTGCTTGTGGGAAATGTACACTTGTTTAGATCCATATCCTGAACACATTTCTCGTAGTAAAATCTCAAATCAAATTTATATGGTACTTACCCTTTTTTCATCGATTCATCAGTTAGTTAAAAACTCAACATGTTATATATATGTACGTACTTAAATGTGAGTAATTTGGCGTACTAACGAGTTGTTTTGGAAATTTCAGGATCGAAGGCCTGAGATACCAAAATGTTGTCCAACAGCATTATCAGATATAATGCAAAAATGTTGGGATGCAAAGCCACAAAACAGGCCAGAGATGAAGGAAGTGTTGCAAATGTTACAAGACATTCAGACAAGTACAGGAAAACGAAAGCACATGTTTTGCTTTGCCTAGAAAAACATATTACCAGAGGAGTTCATAAGAAGGAGCAGATTATACTTGCATATAAAAGAGACAACTAATGAAGGCGATGTGAAGTATTATTAATTGTGAAAAGCACCATCACCTTGTTTGGATGTTGCTACCCGTTGTATTATATTATATTGTTAGAGTCTGTTTGACATTGTTGTTGTAACGTCAAAAACACTTATTTTGAATGAAAAACATTTATTTTGAAAAAAACGTGTTTGGGTAATCACTAAAAATGCTTTTAAATAGAAGTAGAAGCCAATTTTTTGCTGTCGGAGAGAAGTAGAAGCAAAAAGTTATTTATTTCTAGCAGAAAAATATTATATTTGGGTAAATGAAGTATATTTAGTTGATAGGAAAGTTCTTGGCTTGTTAGAAGAAAAGGAAGGACTTTTTGGTGCCCTCTAATCCCAATATATCAAACTGATCAAAATCTTGAACACACAGAAAGCATGGTCATTCAATGACAGAGACCACAGTGTATCATCAAATCATTCACTGATTGAACATCAATGAAAATAAATAATACTAAAAACACAGTACCACAATGAACCCAGAACTTTGAAATGTACATGATATTGTTTAACCAACCTTGGCTTTACTATTATCTTCAATCTTTTAACGAACTCAATACTAAAATCTGTGTGGAGCTACAACTTTACTTATGGGTTCAGTAGAATCAAGTAGGTTTGCTTAAATCCCGTATTTATGTTATAAGTTCACTTAATAAATAAATACAACAACATATTTAGTATAATTCCACAAGTAAGGTCTAGGGTAGGTAGGATATAATACGACGCAAGGTTGCAAGGAAATAAGACGGCAAAATAAAAAAAGCAGCAGATAGTAACAAATAATTTATCAAAAACTTAATGAACAGTATTTTCTATAATCTCAAAACCATATGCTATATACTACATTGCTAACACCTGACTTTGTCTGCACATGCTACTTCACTGCCACTCATCAGCTAGTACTAAAGCAAAAGAAAATGAAAAACAGTGCATTGAATGGTACTTATCAGCTTTCCTTTTATATGTGCTTGCTTCCCAGGTTTGGTTTCACAGTTCTTACCTAAAATGTTAAAAGAACCAAAATAAAAAGTTTGTTTAATTATTGGCTCCTCATTCTTTCTTCCCTATTTATTGCAACTCATTATTCAATGGTGATGCTGCAATCAGCTGCACTTACTTCACTTAGTTCAACTTTAGCCTAATGCTAAAAAGTCAATGAAAGGCTTCATTTCTTTGGATAGATAAATTCAGAAACCCTTTCAGGATCCAATAGAAAACCAAGCTCTTCTTTTTGGATAATAAGAAAAACTATTTTGGTCACAGTGCTCCCTAGCAGGCGCGGAGCTAGAGTTTCAATAACGGAGTTCAAATTAAATAGGAAAAGTAAGCACACAAAAAGATCAAAATGGTTTAAGTTTTATCCTACTTGGCTGCGCCCCTAACCTTCCCTATCCATGAAAGTAGTTAACTACTCATACATTTTATTATGTACTATATATATAAGTTTTGTTCACTAACATAAATTAAGATTTTTTTTGGGTACTGAATCTCTCAGACATTGATTCTGTGTACTTATTTCTTGAATTTAAAAACTCAAAAGAATTTAAAGAAAGATTTTCCTACTTGTCCAGTTCCAGAATATGACCAAAAGGGGGAATAGGTGGCTCTGCAGTCTAGGCACCCACAATTTTTCCCTGTTAATTAACGTGCAATTTCTATAGGCTGCTGTATTCAGGTGTTGCTCAGAACCTAAAAAGGGTACTTCCAGTTTCATTTCAAGATTTGAAGCAACGTGTACATATAGAGAACAAGAAAGAAAGAAAATAGATACTTTGAGTTGTCAAAACAAGACTAGTACAACTAAGAAAAATAAAATTGAAAGAAAAAGTTGTAAAGGTGTAGGCTTTTAGCCAGAAAGATGCAGGATAAGAGTAGTATCACTTGTTTGAGAAGTAAAGATTTCGTTTTTACCAATACAACTTACCGAGTGAGAGAGGCTTAGAGAAATCCAAGGAGCTTTGAAGGGATTGCTTTTTGGGAAATGGGAGCTTGACAATTTTGAGCCTCCTCTTTTTCCTTTGCTTCCTTTATAAAGCTATCATGATATGGACACCCTTTGAAGTGAACCAAATGATCAATCTCCAATTATTCTAAATCCCCTGTTATTTTTGTCTCTTTCTCTTTCAAATTTTCATTGCCTCATTTATTCAAACAGTTGGTGTGCAAGTAGAAAATGAAGTGTAAATTCTGCTATTTCGTCCTAATCATAATTGCACTCTCCTTATCCTGTGTTAATTGCAGGCCATTGACATCAAATCAACAATTTGTACACAACAAATTGAGTACAAATAAGGTAATTCTCGACATCCTTTGCCTTTTGATTTCTGTTTTTTCGCGATTTAGCGTATTCAAATGGAGTACTAAACAAGTTCTTTTTTTCAATCTAAGGGAAATATGAGCATAGAAGGAGAAAGACAAGTGAAGGAAGTAGAAGAAAATAGCAATGTGAGTAACGAAGAGATGAAATTGATAGGATCAAGTCCTCCAAGCTGTGAGCACAAATGCTATGGATGTATG
Organism: Solanum tuberosum; assembly: GCF_000226075.1. Lineage (NCBI taxonomy): Eukaryota > Viridiplantae > Streptophyta > Magnoliopsida > Solanales > Solanaceae > Solanum > Solanum tuberosum. Next base: position 1,148,838 of record NW_006238964.1, on the reverse strand, counting down.
CCTTGTGAAGCCATACAAGTACCGACCAACACAGGTCGAGTGGGAGTTCAGTACACTAATTATGAGCCTGAAGGATGGAAATGCAAGTGTGGCCCTGCATTCTACACTCCTTAGTCGGACTAATCTGTTCACGCGTTGTAAAACATCCCCGCGATGGGAAGGTTCTCGAATTCTAGCTTATACCTTATAGTCGTGTTAATAGGTAAAACAAAAGAGGTATTTATCGTTTGGATTTAGTCTTAGGCCAAATTGGATTACTTTGATGTTGTATGAGTTCTTATGAGAGTATGTATAGCGGCATCAAGAGAATTTTGTTGTTAGTGAAAGTTGGGTAGAAAACAAAAGATTTGTTTAGTTTTCATGGATGGTTTAATCTTCTAATTCTTGGTATAAATTTACTATCATTACTTGACATTGTTTTGGCTCTCCGTTTTTTAGAAAAAGATTATGTTTGAGATAAAATACTTTCTAAAAAAAATGACTTCATATTGAAAATAATTATCACTTTATTATGATCATGTTTTCACAGTTGGCTTAATGGTTCTAGGTGGCCAATATGCTGTAATTCGAATCACTATTAACTTCCAGACTATGAATTAGCAGCACTTTTCTTTGTTTAGTAAATCAAAATATTATAAAAGGAAAAAAATGCATACGGCAGCAAAAACGTTTTTTAGTTAAGTTATTTTTTTTTCAAATATTTAATTTGTAGCCAATATTGACAAAGTTTAGCTCCTTCTCCATAAGTAACTTCAAGCAAAACAAATCAAACATAATTTAAGCGCAACTTCAACAAGCAAAAGGCCAAAATGAAACAAGCCTTTGATTTAGATACTTTTCTTTTTGTGACATCAGTTGAGAAGGAAATCATCATTCTTTACTTTTGCACTATGATCATGCTTACCTAAATTTTTAATTCTGATTGATTGTCTAAATTTTTAATAACTAATATGATCGTGTTGTTTGATATTTAGTCTAGAAAGAGAGAATAGTTAGGATTGTCTAAATTTTTAATAACTAATATGATCGCGTTGTTTGATATTTAGTCTAGAAAGAAAGAACAGTTAGGAGAGTTTACTGAACTTCGTGCATATATATTTTTAATTTTATTTTTTTATCAATAATCTTACAACCTCAAACAAAAATGACAAAAGTTTCAAAGTTTCTTTGCATACATAGAGAAAAGACATAAAGTCACCATTGAAGTTGTCCTGAATTTTCAAAAAGACACATTAACTTTACAATCGTCCTATTACCCCACTAAACAATTATGAACTGATATTATTATATCATTTTTCAACCATCTCGGATTTTAAGAAGCAAGTGTGTTCACACGTCAATCATTACATGACACGTGTTAATTCAATTAAAAATATAAAAAAAAAAATTAAGTTTTTTCTTTATCTCTCTCTTAATTTTTTACTTATTCTCTTAATTGTTGACTTATTTTAATTTTATTTTCTTTCTTTTTCTTCACCTCCCACCCTCACCCCACCCCCCCACGTCAAGTTGAACCGCTCTCCCTTTTATTTCTTTTCTTTTTCTTCTTCTTCTCCAATCAAATTCTTTATTTCAATGATTTTTTATTTTAAAAAAAATCATACTATTTTATAGACTTTATTGAATTATTGATAACAAAATTAATTATTTTTCTAAGAAAATTTAAAATTTTGATGGTATTATCAATTACTCCTTTTCATATAACTTCAAAATTAGAAATAATAATTTTAAAAAGAATCAATAAATTCCCCAAAAATTGAAAGAACTTGATTGAAATTGGATAAAAAAAAATTATATGATACCTCCTAATGATCTTGAAATCTAATGGGTTTATCAAATTGTTCAAAATGTAAGAAAATATTTAGATAAAGTTTTAAAATTAAAGAGAGTAAAACTAATAGTAGTAAAAAAAAGGAAGGTGAAATTATGGTAAAAATGGTGACATTGAAAGTGAGAAACTTCAATGGAGATGACAATGAATTTTTGAAGAAGAAAGAAAGAGAAAAAATAATAAGGAAAAAAAGTTCGTAAAATAATAAGAAAATATATTTATAATAAAATTAGTTATTTTAGGTTGTTCACCCTCTTTTGAGAGAGTGCACACACTCTCTATGTAAGGTGGACGTAAAATGATATATCAGTTCAAGATTGTTTAGTGGGATAGTAGGACGCCCGCATAGTTTAGGTGTCTTTTTGAAAATTCGGGACAAGTTCAGCTGTCACTTTATGTATTTTCTGTACATATTATCTAAAATTAGACTTTAACAGGATACATATGTCTCGCGAGTCTGAAGCTATTTAAATTGGCTAAACTTGTAAGCATGTATAAAGTGGCTATTTGTGAACTTTCCCCCATGCTACAAGGATGGGAGTCATATGGGCTGGGCTTTGTTGAACTCTCAAAAAGTCCATTTCATTAACGGCCCAATTTAAGCCTTGACCGAAAGTATTTATACTAATGCCCTCACAGTTTCCAAATCTGACGCGAATAGCTACTTCTTTCACTGCAATCAACAAGAAATTTTCCGGTAGTGAATCGCTCTTTCATCAATGGCCGGTTTCCTTCTAAATTATGTATGTAATCTTCCTCCTTCTTTTATTCTATGTTTTATTAGGCGCAAGATTTAATTAGATTCTTCAACAAAGTTTGCATTTTTTGTTAGATCCGATTTTTCAATGCTTAATTGTGTAGTGATCTCGATAATCTTCTTGTTTTAGTATATCAATGGTTGCGATGTAATCAATATTGGATTTCCCTGGTGTTAACCATCATTTGTTAGTTATTGCCTTTTTTATTTTAAAAAAAAATTAGATCTCAGTCGGTGCAGATGCTCATATGTTGTTAGTAATTTCCCTTTGATTTTTAGAAATTAAACGTGTGTTATTGAGGAATCGTGTGTTGGAGTACCTGTTTAGTTAGATACTCCCTTTGTTTTAATTTGTTTGTCCTGTTTAGACTTGACACGGAGTTAGTTTAAGAAAATAAGAAGACTTTTGAACATGTCCTGTGGAAAACTACAATTGAAGAGTTGCCAAAAAAGAAAGATGCGTTCTCTTTGAAACAGACCAAATAAGAAAGTAAAGACAAATAAATTGAAACAAACGGGTTAGTTTGGTACTTGTCTGATGTGAGTGAATGGTTTACTCATGGCAAAATGGTGATTGTTCGATTGTATAGGATTCTTGTCCTGTGGTGAAGAACATACTTCTTTTGGATTCGGAAGGAAAGCGTGTAGCTGTTAAATACTACTCTGATGACTGGCCGACAAACAGTGCTAAGGTTGCCTTCGAGAAGTCTATTTTCACCAAGACTCAAAAGACAAATGCTCGGACCGAAGGTATTGGGACCTGTTCTTGCTTGAATGATCCTTGATTTTCATGTCTGAACTATTTTTAGCATGTTTTGTGGAATACCGTTGCATTTGCTGTCTTATATAGTGAAATTCAAAACAAGTTACATGCTCGTGACCCGCAACAACTAATAGGGCGAACATTTTAGAACTAATACTATTTTCTTTTTGCAACTACATACTTTCCTTGAATAAGAAAGCCTGAACGTGACTTAACTACTTTTTGTTGAGTTTTTCTATTCATCGTCTTCTAACTACTGTGAAAGGTTTGATTTTTAATGTGCTTAAGTTGTTTTTGGGCTTACTTTTTGAGTTCTGATCTGCAGCTGAAATAACAATGTTTGAGAACAACATTATTGTTTATAAGTTTGTGCAAGACCTCCACTTCTTTGTCACTGGAGGTGATGATGAAAATGAATTAGTTCTAGCCACTGTTCTTCAGGGTTTCTATGATGCAGTTACCCTTCTCCTAAGGTATATTTAGTGAAGGCTCTAAAACTACTCCTTGATTTCGGGATTGAGATCTTTTGATCTGTTCGAATTTTCTGCCTTATTCGAGGTGCAATTGTTTCAGGAATAACGTTGAACAGAGAGAGGCACTTGAGAACTTAGATCTCATTCTTCTATGCCTTGATGAGATTGTGGATGGAGGGTAAGTCAGTGGTTCCCTAGTAGTTGTATTCTAGCAAGTGCACTGAAAGAAATTTTACTCAAATGTTCATTCCTCCAGTATTTTGATTGTGATAGAGCTCTCTTGTTCCAACTTCCAATTTCTACAATCAACATTTTTACTTGACTTTTTGGTGCTTGGAATGTATGCTTGCAGGATGGTTCTTGAAACTGATGGTAATATTATTGCTGGAAAAGTTTCCAGTCATAACATGGATGATGGAGCACCCTTGTCTGAACAGGTAAGCAACATATTCTTTGCATTGCTGAATCATACTTTAGTCATGTGTATATGTATGTGTACTTATGTAGAATCTCATATATTTCCTTGACTTTATATAACCGTCGGAATTTTATGGGTTTTAGGACAAGGTAAAATAACAGGCTTAAAAAATAGACCCGTAGAGTAATCCATCCATCCCTTGTAAAGGTCTAAAAATCAAGCCCTTCCAGATCTGTAATCTTGCTTAGGCTGAAACTTAAAAGGGGTGAGGAAAATTTTCTAGTGAGGCAATGTTTGAAGATATCCCAAAATGCTCCTGTCCCTTGTTTAGCTCATAAAGAAAAGCAACTGTTTTGGTAATGTTCATAGGAAATTCATTTTACTTGTTAGATTATACTCCCTCCGTCCTAATTTTTATTGTCTTAGTTTGATTAGGCATGGAATTTAAGAAATATTTGTATAGTCCTTTAAATCTTGTGATCTTAAGTTTGCCATGTAGAATGTTGGAATTGGAAAACTTATTTTTGGACAGACCAAAAAGGAAAGTACGACACTTAAATTGGGATAGAGGGAGTAATTAGATTTTTTACGACTAACAACTACGCCTCAGTTCCCCCTAGTTAGCTTACACTAATTTGTTTACAATTTTCAGACAATAACTCAAGCATTGGCAACAGCGCGCGAACATTTGACAAGATCTCTTCTCAGATGAAATTTTTCTTCAAGTTTGGAGAGAGCAATTATTTTTTGACGTAATTCTTTATGATCATATACCTGTAGTTATTTTTATTTCAGATGGTGATGGTTGCGTATTCGTAGAGTCAGTTATTTTATACCATTTATAATGTTCTGTTGCCTGTACTATCTTGTAAGATGAGGATATCCTTATTGCATTTTGGATCAACATGAATTTCTGTTTCTTTAAACCTTTTCCTTTTGACTTATTCAAAGTCCAACAAATCATAAACAAAGCGTCAAGCCATGAATTTAGTTTTTTTAATAAAAAAAAATTGATTATAGTAATAATAATAAAAAAGATGCTCATTAGTTGTTACACTAATCTTCCGTTATGTGTGAGGTTTGGGGAAGGATTGGATTACAAGAGTCTATTTTCGTACACTTTAGAAATGTTTCTTCCAAAACTAAACATATTTTGACTCAAAACATGTGTGTTGCATCCAAGGTGTTGTATATTGGATGCAATGAAATAGATGTAAACTTTGGAGATGGAAAATACACCAAGCATGTGGATGATAAATATGAAATTGTTACAGGAGAGATTCCTAAAAAAAGAAAACTTATGTACTACTTTTGGTGTTTGACGACTAAAAGTTATTATTTGAAAGAATCTTCACCTTCGTTAAAGAAATAAAAGAATATATTACTCATAAATAGTATACATGGAATTAAGCAGACACGAAGAGGAAGTAACAAATGATAATAGAAAGACCACAAAAAGGTTACACAAAATGGAACACAATCCCTCTATTCTTAATAAGAGGTTTCAAGTTTGAGTCAGTAAAAAAACAAAGCTTTTGATATGGGTGCACAGTTCTGCCTTTAATGGGTTTTACTTTTTGATTGATTAGTTTTAAATAAGGTATCAAACATCAGTTGATTTTTTTTTTAAAAAAAATACTACTAACAAAAATGTGATCTAGTGGTCAGTGAAGTGCGTTGATAACTAAAAATACTAAGGTGATTTCTTTTCATTTCTCCAAGTCTTGATGAACCTAGTTATTCCATACTTATATTGATAGAAGATAGCTAATTAATTGAGGTGTGCGCAAACTTGATTATTAAAAAGAAAAGTAAGGAAGTGAAAAAAATAGGAAAAAAAAAGAGAGGCGCCGTAAAATACTGGCATTTATTGGAAAGTTTAGGAGGGAGAGAGGAGTTGAATTACTTGTGCTTCCTAATTCTACGTAAAAACTTGTCTCTGCATTCTCACGTTGCAACCTCCGTTTCTTCCTCTCCCCATTTCTCTTCTCTTTTTTTTCTTTTTTTTTTTTTGCACTTTTTCTCCTTCAGGTAACTTTTTGATCCTTCACTTTTCTCTGTTTTACGGGCACGTTACCAAATTTTTTTAAAAAAAATGCATAATGTATTTCCCTCAAATCCCATATTGTGATTCTGTGAAAGTGTTATTCTGGATTTTCACCTTCTGAAGGTCAATAATATCTCTTATTTGTTTACCGTTACAATAGCTGAATATTTTGTCATTTTCCATCATTTTTTATATTCTCTTTCAACATGGGATTGGCGTTCTGGGTCGAGCTGGTCCGTTTACGGTTTACCTTTCATGTGGTTTGCGCACAAAAGCAGTTTTCTGTGAAGTATTTGGTTTATAGATTTTCAGCTCTCAAATTTTTTTATTTTATTGATCTGTGGACTCAAGACTTTATTCAGATTAATTGATGCCAAAAAAATGTTTTTTTTTTTTTTTGGATGTTTTCAGGTTAAGTAAATCTCAACGTTGTGGCCTAAATGATGTTGTAGTTCAGTGAAGCATGATGCTCGGGGTGTTTAATTGTGTTGTTGTTGAAGGGAAGCTATAGCGCGCTGTGTGTGTTGAATCTTTTTCATGCGGTGATAAAGAATGGCTGGAGGTAAAATAAGGGCGAAGATCCGTAGGAGTAGTATTTACACATTTGGTTGTCGTAAAAGGCCACCAACTTCTGAGGAAGAAAGTCCTCATGAGTTAGGACCTGGTTCTTCAAGAGTAGTCCATTGCAACAAACCTCAACTCCATGACAAGAAACCTCTCAAGTATTGCACAAATTTTATATCCACTACAAAGTACAATGTCATCACGTTCCTACCCAAGGCCTTATTCGAGCAATTTAGGCGTGTTGCTAACTTGTATTTCCTCTTGTGTGCAATCCTAACACTTACAACAGATCTTTCGCCATTTGATCCGTTTAGTACGGTGGCTCCTTTGGTATTTGTTGTTGGTTTGAGTATGGCAAAGGAAGGATTGGAAGATTCAAAGAGATTCCTACAAGATATGAATGTAAATCGTAGGAAAGCTAGTGTACATTCGATAGATGGTGTGTTTGAAGATAAACCATGGATGAAAGTCCGGGTTGGAGATGTCTTGAAAGTGAAAAAGGATCAATTTTTTCCATGTGATTTACTTCTTTTATCATCTAGTTACGAAGATGGAATTTGTTACGTGGAAACTATGAACTTAGACGGAGAGACAAACTTGAAGGTAAGAAGAGCTTTGGAGGTTACCTTACCCTTGGATGACGATGAGGCTTTCAAGGAATTCAGTGCCACCATAAAATGTGAAGATCCCAATCCTAGCCTTTACACTTTTGTTGGCAACCTTGAATATGATCGTCAGGTTTATCCTCTTGATCCTAGTCAGATTCTTCTCCGAGATTCAAAACTTAGGAATACCGGTTATGTCTATGGAGTTGTAGTATTCACTGGCCATGATAGCAAAGTTATGCAGAATTCTACAAAGTCCCCTTCAAAGAGGAGCAGGGTTGAATTACAGATGGACAAGATCATTTACCTCCTTTTCGCCCTCCTTCTATTGATATCATGTGTTAGTTCCATTGGTTTTGCCTTAAATGTAAAATTCGACATGCCAAAATGGTGGTATCTGCAACCTTTTGACAATACCAATAATTCAACTGATCTAAGCGAGCCTGAGTTGTCTGGCCTTCTGCATTTGCTCACTGCACTTATTTTGTATGGTTATTTAATTCCCATATCCCTCTATGTCTCCATTGAAGTCGTGAAAGTCCTACAGGCATCATTCATAAACCAGGATATCAGTATGTATGATGATGAGACAGGAACTCCTGCTCAAGCTCGTACTTCAAACTTAAATGAGGAGCTGGGGCAGGTTGATACGATCCTCTCGGACAAAACTGGCACTTTGACATGCAACCAAATGGACTTCCTGAAATGCTCTATTGCTGGTCTTCAGTATGGAACACGTGCTAGTGATGTAGAACTTGCAGCTGCAAAGCAGTTGGCAGAGGACATGGGTGGGCAAGATCTTGAACCTTCACAGACAACTGATGGGGGGAATGGAGGAGTCCAATTAGAGACTGTCGTCACCTCTAAAGATGAAAGAAACCTCAAACCTGCAATAAAGGGGTTCAGCTTTGAGGATAGCCGCCTAATGAAGGGATGTTGGATGAAAGAGCCAAATACAGATGTCATCTTGCTTTTCTATAGGATACTTGCAATTTGTCATGCTGCTATTCCTGAGCACAATGAGGAGACTGGAGGCTTTAATTATGAATCAGAGTCTCCAGATGAAGTATCATTTCTTGTTGCAGCCAGAGAATTCGGTTTTGAGTTTTTCAAAAGAACTCAAGCAAGTGTTTTTGTAAAAGAAAGATACCCTTCTTTTCAAGATCCAATTGAAAAGTAAGATCAAGTTTCAAACCTCTAAAAGTTGCTCCCAAGAATTGCATTACCTTTGTTGCGCACTTACATTTTGTTCCATTTACTCCAGGGAATACAAAATTCTTAATCTCTTGGACTTCACCAGCAAGAGGAAGCGAATGTCTGTTATTATTCGGGATGACACTGGCCAGATTCTTCTCTTGTGTAAAGGAGCAGACAGGTCTTTCTTTCGTTACCCTTTTTTATTCTCAATTATAGCTCCTGCATCTCTAAAACTTGGTGATTCAAGATTCATTCTGCTGTAAAACATAATGTCAACGCGAATGTCTTGTTCTCCGTGTGAAGTAGTAAATATCATAAGGGATGAATTTCCCTTGTTTGTGCTATTTGTTAAGTTTGTCAATGTAGCTTATGGCTACCTGTCTTGTTTAAATTTTAAATTAAACGTTGTCTATTTGGATTATTCAGCATCATCTATGATAGATTAGCAAAGAATGGAAGGAAGTTTGAGGAAGCTATGACTAAGCATTTGAACGAATACGGGGAATCAGGGTTGCGTACTCTTGTGCTTGCCTACAAGAAACTGGATGAGGCAGAGTACTCGACTTGGAATGAAGAGTTTACTAAAGCAAAAACTTCAATTGGTGGGGACAGAGATGTAGTTCTTGAACGTGTATCTGATATGATGGAAAAGGATTTGATCCTTGTTGGTGCTACAGCTGTAGAGGACAAACTACAGAAGGGAGTATGTTCCTTTTATTACTAGAACTAGAAAATGAAAGTTTATATATTTTCCTTCACTGTCCTTTTGACATATGTTTTCACCAGGTTCCTCAGTGCATAGATAAACTGGCGCAAGCTGGTCTCAAGATATGGGTTCTGACAGGTGATAAGATGGAAACAGCCATAAATATAGGGTACGCGTGTAGTTTGCTTCGACAAGGGATGAAACAGATATGCATAACAACAGTGGATGCAGACTCAGTGGCCCAAGATTCTAAACAGGTAGATTTTCTGGAATTAAATAGTGGAAATTTATAAGTGTCATTCGTGACAGTTCTCCGTTTGTTTGTTACTGATCAGGCTACAAAGGAGAACATTTTGAAGCAAATCACAAATGCTTCCCAGATGGTCAAACTTGAGAAGGATCCTCATGCTGCATTTGCTTTGATAATTGATGGGAAAACACTATCTTATGCATTGGAGGATGATACGAAGCTTCAATTTTTGAATTTAGCTGTTGATTGTGCTTCAGTCATTTGCTGCCGTGTCTCTCCTAGGCAGAAAGCTTTGGTAAGATAGTCTCGAACTTGATTTAGTTTGCTTTTCCAAATCTATCCCGAATATTCTTTCTTCCATAAGTGAACCTATTCATACTTGTCAGGTAACTAGGTTAGTGAAGGAGGGAACTGGAAAAATCACCCTAGGCATTGGTGACGGTGCAAATGATGTTGGGATGATTCAAGAAGCAGACATTGGTGTTGGCATTAGTGGTGCAGAAGGAATGCAGGTTGGTAATGCGTATACCGGGTTTTTGCCTTATTAATCTATTAAAAGCAACTTTACATTATTCTTGGGACTATAATATGCATATACGAAGGATTCTTGCATCAGTCTTGAGGAATGAAACAAGGTCATATTTTCCCCTTGGCGAGTATATCCTCCTGCTGTAACTGCGCTTAAATGGTTATCAGCTTCTTGCAGGCAGTGATGGCTAGTGACTTTGCTGTTGCACAGTTTCGGTTCTTGGAGAGACTTCTCGTTGTACACGGGCATTGGTGCTACAAACGAATTGCTCAGATGGTAATTGATTTATATCTGTTTCATTTTAAGCACAGAACATGAAATACATACATTACTTGGATCCTTTACATATTTCATCTAATCTGCACCATAATCTTCTGTATGCAGATATGCTACTTCTTCTATAAGAACATAGCTTTTGGCCTCACACTCTTTTTCTTTGAGGTTTACGCTGGCTTTTCCGGACAGTCAGTCTATAATGATATGTATATGATTCTATTCAATGTGCTTCTTACCTCATTGCCTGTAATTGCACTCGGAGTATTCGAGCAGGATGTGTCTTCTGAAGTTTGCTTACAGGTGAGTGAGTCCTTTGGCAATAACTTCTTCTTGGAGTTCCTTTTCCTATCTGTTAACCTATTAAAACCTTTATTGCCTCTGCAGTTTCCTGCACTGTACCAACAAGGCCCCAAAAACTTGTTCTTTGACTGGTATAGAATACTTGGGTGGCTTAGCAACGGTATCTACACCTCCCTCGTGATTTTCTTCCTCAACGTTTTATTCTTCTATAATCAGGCATTCCATTCTGAAGGCCAGACTGCTGACTTGGCTATTCTTGGTACTTCAATGTTTACCTGTGTCATCTGGGCTGTCAACTGCCAGATCGCGCTCACAATGAGTCATTTCACATGGATACAACATGTTTTTATCTGGGGGAGCATTGCTGTTTGGTACCTATCTGTTGTTCTCTATGGTGAGATATTCCCAGGTTACGCTAAATATGCCTTCAGAATCATGCAGGAACACTTAGGTCCTGCTCCAATCTTTTGGTGTACCACCCTCCTAGTAACTTTAGCCTGCATTTTGCCTTACCTTGCCCACGTAGCTTTCCAAAGAGCGTTCCATCCGAGGGATCATCACATTATTCAAGAAATCAAGTATTATAAGAAAGACGTTCAAGATGAACGTATGTGGAAGAGACAACAAACTAAAGCAAGACAGAAGACGAATATCGGTTTCACAGCCAGAGTAGATGCCAAAATTAGGAATTTGAAAGGAAGGCTGCAGAAAAAGCATTCACAGATGGAGTAAACATAAGCATAACTGTGCATTGCTTTTTCTTCTTTTCCCCATGAAATGGAAGTTGGCCATTTCCAAATTTTCCCCCCTGGCCCTTTCTGATTTATTTGTAAAATTCCTCTTTTTTCTTTTTTACTCACAAGTATAGCGATGATCAACAAATTAGATCATTCATTAGCTAGGAAGTACTTACTGTGAACATTGCAGTGTACAAATACTTATACAATCCTTGTAAAGTTATGAGAAATAGCTAACACACATTTCTCTTGGTTTCAATGTCAACAATTTATGAAATTGTTAACAAGTTTACATGACTAATTCAAGATCAAACTACCTAATCCATTTACTTTGGATACATATAGCCAACTTATCATTAAAATATAGTATGATTTTTTGAATTGATGTTGACTAATTAGAATTAATAGAACACAATGAAATCAAACTATCCATAATAACAATTAGTTGGGACTGAGATTTAGTTGTTGTATATTGTAAAGTATACATTATGTTTGGTGTTTGTTAAATGTTTTCTTTTTCATCGTAACTCCTTCACAAGTTGTTTAGATGGTTGTTAACTTGTTATAGTATATTGTATTGTATTATATTTTAGAGCAACTTTCACATATAGCAAACACAAATTCATATTTGTATGCTATAGCAAAGTTTGCATAATTGCGCTCCATAGCAAACATATATATGTATAATTCGCTATACATATACAAAAAAAACAGTTGTATAATATGTTTTGGTATACATATACAAAAAGATCAATTGTATAAAGTGAGAGAGGCGAGTGAGAGAGCGAGATCATGGAGAGGGGAGAGAGGGGAACGAAAATATATGTATATATACAATTTTCTCTCGCTTTATACAAACACAAACGCACTTTATACACTTGCGTTTGTATAAAAACGAGAGAGGCGAGGGAGAGAACGAGAGTGGCGAGCGAGATTCACTAGGAGAGAGGTGAAATAGCAACAATTTGCTATGAGGTACAATTAAATCAAACTATATTTATAACATTTAATTTGAATTAATAGTTTGCTATTATATACAATTTTCCCTATATTTTACTTTAAATCTTGAATGATGGTTTGAGGAGAAAAATAAAGTTAGGCTTGACGGTTTAATATTATTAAAACAAATGTTAGTTTATTTTTAGACGAAAACAATGTTTAGTGTGAATGATAAAACAATATTGTTGTTTAATGATTTCTAAGTTTGATATGGGATTATAAATATGTATTTATAAAAATTACACATTTTGGCATCACCTATATAAATGTGAAGAAGTGTAAGTCTCTTAAGGAAGCTTCTCTAAGGTCAATTCTCTAGGTACTAATAAAATTGAATGATGTTCATGGAACAAAGCAATGAAAATCAAAGATGGTTAAAGAGTTGATCGTGTGATATGTGGTTGTCTAGGTATATACCAAAACTCGATGGTTCACAACTATCAGATTTACCAATTGACTAATAGTATTACGGAAAGTTCAAAGAAAAACTTACTCATCTAGATGCAATAAATCTATATTTGTGAGTTGCACAATTTTTTTCATGCCTCGTATAGTTATTTCCCATTCGTATGGGGAATTGTTGAATTTTTTTTTGTTGAAGATGTGAATTGGAAATAATGAAACATAAAATAGATGAAATTTAAGTTCATTTGTCACTCATTAAATAGGATAAAAAAACTTTAGTTGAACTTTTGTGATAGAAAGATGTGAGTTGATGAGAGAATTTCACCTTTCATGAACCGTTGAATGTGGGTTGGAATAAAAGAAGATTTAACCCAAATAGCTATTTAATAATTAATAATTCAATTGATTGAACTAAAGAATAATTTTTATACACTAACTACAAAAAATAATTAGTAAATTTATCCAATTATTTAGGTAAAGATCTCATAGGTAAATACTCTTATAGTAATACTTTTTTTTATTGCTTAATAATCAAATAACTAAAAAAAAATTACTACTTATTTTTCAAAAAAAAAGAAAAATCTTTTCACTAAAATCTTTTCCTTTCTTATCAAACACAGCCTAAGATAATATTAGTAATTAATTGATTGAAAAAGATGGGATATATTTTTTAAGAGCTAACACATTTTGACAAAAGTCATCACCAATTCACCATAGTCAAGTTGAGAGAGAGAGAGAAGAGGAGAGAGAAAGGAAAAAATGGTGGATTGAATTGAAATTTGGATCAGAAGCAAAGCTGAAGCAGTAATATGTAAAGAAGATTCATCATGCTTCTTCGCCATGAGGCAGAGGGACAACAAGACAAAAAAAAACCTAAAATCTGCAATCTTTTTGTTTTATCCAGTCATATGGATCATCTTGCTCCATACGTTGCTACTTTCATAAACCTAATTAATTAATTAATTAATTAATTAATCCCTTTTTTGTATTCTTAGATCCCTTTTTTGGATTCAAGATTTCTCATTTATAATTGGGTATCCTTTAAAAAAAATTCATAATTAATCTTTGAGCCTCCAATCAATGGAGCCTCGTGTTGGTAATAAGTTTCGTCTCGGACGGAAAATCGGAAGTGGTTCGTTTGGTGAGATCTACCTTGGTAATTTATGCAACCCCATATTCTTCAATTTTGCTATTTGTGATTTTTTTTCTTTTTTCTGATTAATTCTGGTTTTTGTGACGTTTAGGGACTAATGTTCAGACCAATGAAGAGGTTGCAATTAAGCTGGTAAGTATTGATTATTATTTTTTCATTTGTTTTCCCCAAATTTTTAACTTTCTGTGTTTGCCTGTTCGTATAATTCTGTATTTTGTTGCTTCCTGATTGTGTAAGTAAGGAATTTGAGCTGCTGTTAGTTGAAAGTTGGAGTCTTTCTCATTATTTTTTAGTTGGAAGTGATTGAAGTTTTTCCTTACTTGCATTTAGATCAAGCATCTGCACCGCGCGATTTTTAGTAACTGATTAGAGGATCGTTGTTGTATGGGTCGAGTGTTGCCCCGTCAAGAACACTCATGTTCTGAAGATGAAGGTAGCGGAGATGAGGATGCTCTGATGGATGTGTGGGCATATTAGGAGAGATATGCTTAGAAACGAAGTTATACGGAATAAGGTGGAGTGGCCTCTGTGGCAGACAAGCGAGACTGAGATGGATATGAAGAGAAGGTGCACAGATGCACCAATAAAGACGTGTGAGAGGTTGGTTGTAGCAAGAGTTAGGAGAGGTAGATGTAGGCCAAAAAAAACTGAGGGGAGGTGATTAGACAAGACGCGATACAACCTCATCTTACTAAGGACATGCCCCTAGGAAGATTTGGAGGTCATTGTTAGGGTAGAGAATGTTAGTAGGTAGCCGAGTGTTGTCACCTTTTATGTGTGAGAGAGAAGTAGGATGCTAGCCTCCTCCTCTCCTTATCAGTAGTATTATTTAGTAGTCGCGTAGTCTCTTAATCTTCAACGTGTACTACTATTTGTTGCTGCACTTCGTATCTTGCTATTTTGAAGTCATATTTTTCGTGCGATCCTTCTTCGGTAACTTTTCTTTCGAGCAGAAGGTTTATCGGAAACATCCTACCCTCCCAATACCCCACTTCTGGACTACATTGGGTATTGTTATTGTTGTCGTTGATCAGAGGATGTTTGGCAATAAATGAGAAGATGTAAATAACCTAAAGATTCTAGAACAATTGGAGTGCTATATAGCACACTGATTTTAGACAAGGTTCGACACTAATTTCCAGCAACAAAATAATTATAAACTCCGAAAACTAAAACATAGCATTTTTGTGAAAAATAGCAAGTTCATGAAACCAGCTCCTCTGCTTATCAGAAACATCACCAAGATTAAGCAAATGTAGCTGCGCAAGAGATAGAAATTTTAGACTTGTAACTTGAGGTGACGTCTGATCTTACCATTACAATCTGGCTAATGTGCTGAGTTTCAAGATGCTTTACATGGAAACATTTAGGGAACCAACTAATAACAAGACCACTAATACATGAACGTGTATAAATTTGTAAAGAATTTACTGTACATGATTCTCATGGCCGCTTTTGGTGGCTGATATGTTTACCTTAGATTATTTCCTGCCATCTAATTTGCGTCTTGAATTTGCCTGTCGATTTTGTAGATATTATTAGAACAGCTTCACTGCTTTAATTTCGTGGAGATTTGGTAAACTGAAGTTCTGCTTTTACTTGCTGATATTCATGGCATTGATTTCTCTTTTTTCCATTTTGGCACTTAAGCTGACACGTGGTTTTTATGACTTCTGATCTCTTTAAAGATACTCATGGCATTGCTTTCTCCTTTTCCCATTTTGGCACATAAGCTGACACGTGGTCTATGACTTCTGATTTCTTTAGAGATTAAGTTATTTATCTTCCATCACTAGTGGAATTCTTTTAGTTTGTGATAAATGCTTCTGCTGTTTCCTTTGCTCAGGAAAATGTGAAGACAAAGCATCCTCAACTACTCTATGAATCAAAGCTGTATAAAATACTACAAGGAGGAAGTAATTTTTCATTCTTCTTGTTGGCTAGTATTGCTTCTTTACTATATAATGTTTATATCCTGTCCTCATCGGTTGGAATTTTTTGTTGACATTGATAGCTGGAATTCCCAATTTAAAATGGTTTGGAGTTGAAGGAGATTATAATGTCCTTGTGATGGATTTACTGGGACCCAGTCTTGAAGATCTCTTCAATTTCTGCAGTAGGAAGCTGTCCCTAAAAACTGTTCTTATGCTTGCAGACCAGATGGTAGGTGTGAAGTTCTGCACTTGTTTATTTCGTTAACTATTTAAAACATGTTTTCATTTGTATTCAATTTTTAGATAAATCGGGTCGAATTTGTTCATGCCAAATCTTTTCTTCATCGAGATATAAAACCAGACAACTTCTTGATGGGATTAGGAAGACGTGCAAATCAGGTATTGGGATCAAAGCTATTGATTGCTATTTCATTCACCTGTTGCTGATAGGGTAATTACTGATTCATTACTACCATCGGTTACATATAGGTCTATATCATTGATTTTGGGCTGGCTAAGAAGTTTAGGGACTCCACCACTCATCAGCATATTCCATATAGGTAAGCTCCCCCACCCAACAAAAAAATGATATTTGATTTTTGATTAATCATATAGTAAGCTCCTTTTGAACTTATTCAAGAGAGGATAAGATAATACTTATATTCCATGGATTGATATAGTTTGTCTAAGAAGGATGGTTCATAGCAAGTATTAAGCTCTATGTGGTCTCTTTGCTGCATTTTCTATAAAGGTACCTCTATAGGATATTCTGGATTACCTCTTTTATTGCCAACTACGGTAAGGTAGTGAAATAAACCAAAAACTGATAGCTTTTTCCCATGTCCACGTAAAGATGGAGAGTTGCGGTAAGATGACGGCTAGCATAAAGATAGTGAAATTATGATATTGTCAACCCCAAGTTCCAACTAGTTTGGAATTGCGGCAAGTTGGTTAGTTCTCCTATGGTTATAGCTTATTCTCCCGAGTTCCCTTCATCGATTTTCTCTCTCTCTCTAAGTTACTGGTGAAGACACCATCAATCTAGTGCCACCATGTCTAATTGCCTTGGAGATGTTTTCATTATTTATTCAAAAGACGCTATTTACTGAAATCTAAGTAGTGAGAGCAGAGTTTGCTGTTGGTTTGTATTGAGGTGGGTTATTGACTTATTTCTATTTTGAGCATGTCAAAGTCGTAGTTTTTGTTTTGTGGGTTGAGTTCCATTACTGTAAATGTTTTTGGCATTCTTTTCTCATTTAATCTATTAGCTAAGGAAATTATGTATCTCTAGATAATGAATGGCTAATTTTATTTTATTCTTCTAATTTCAAATACAGAGAAAACAAAAATTTGACAGGAACTGCCAGATATGCAAGCATGAATACTCACCTTGGCATCGGTAAGATTTTGGTTTTATTAACTTTTGTACACTTTTGTGTTTGTGCATTGTGTTTATTATTGAAGACATCCTTGATTCTTTGTTGCTTTCAAATTTTTAGAACAAAGCCGAAGGGATGATTTGGAATCACTGGGTTATGTCCTAATGTACTTCTTAAGAGGAAGGTAGAATCTATTCCTGTAATTCTCGCTTTGTGTTTGTCTTTCGCTCTTTTTTCATGGTACTTCTATTTACTGATTTCCAAAATGTGTAGTCTTCCTTGGCAGGGGCTGAAAGCAGGGACAAAGAAACAGAAGTATGAGAGGATCAGTGAGAAGAAAGTTTCAACATCGATAGAGGCATTTTATGTTCAAACATTTTTCTTGTGCTAGCGCTATGATTTTTAATAATGATACTGACACATATTTTCCTTTTCTAGACATTGTGTCGTGGCTATCCTACAGAGTTTGCATCATATTTTCACTACTGTCGATCACTGCGGTTTGAGGATAAACCAGATTATGCTTATCTCAAAAGAATTTTCCGTGACCTTTTCATTCGTGAAGGTATGATCATTTCTTTCGTTCCATGCAATGATACTTGCTGTATAGACAATGTTAAGTGTTCAGTTAACGTTTTGCTCAAGAGTCTGTTTTCAGTTTTTCTTTTCTTCTCCTCTCTTTTTTCGTTCTTTCAGGTTTTCAGTTTGATTATGTATTTGACTGGACCATTTTGAAATATCAGCAGTCACAGCTTGCCAATCCTCCATCTCGTGCTCTTGTGAGTGACTTAGGTAGATCAGATTATGTGTTAATTGTCCCCAGGATGTTAAATGAAATGATAAATTTTTGTGCAGGGTGGTACTGCTGGACCAAGTTCCGGGATGCCTCATGCTCTTGCTAATGCTGAGAGGCAATCAGGTGGGCTTCTTATGTGTTGTTCACTTCAAGCATAAAAGAAGATTATATGCAATCAGTACATTTTAGAACTTTTGTGTGCATATAATGGCATTGGCGGTTTGCTGATGATAGATTACAATAAAACTGGACATAACTTGCAACAGAGAGCTTGTATAAGTTTCTTTTATGTTTACTACTTACTGTGCAACTCATTTCATCCCTCATATCTTTCCTAATAAGTGCCATCTTTAGCCTTTTACGAAAAAGATAATATTAACATGTATTTTTCACTACTTCATCATGTTAGTTATTTTGACTGTCCCAGGTTTGTTAAGGAAAGTATACTACCTCCAATCTGCTAGTTTGCCATTTATTGGGGCCTATAAACAACATGCTGTGAATACTATGCAGGTGGTGAAGAAGGTCGGCCTACTGGTTGGTCTTCAGGAAATCTTGCTCGTAATAGGAACACGGGGCTGCAATTCAACTCTGGAAGCTTAGCAAAGCAAAAAGGGACAGTTGCCAATGATTTATCCATGGGTAAAGAGGTGACTATCTCGCTCTGTCACTCTTGTTAATTTACAAGTATCTCCCTGCTTATGTTGAATTCAAAGTGGTAGTAGTTAGTACTACATCAAACTAATTGTGCTTTAGTAGAACACAAGTTGGCACAAGATTATGAGTGTATTTTGATCTTATTAGTAGACTATAGATGGCATAAGTTTTGCGTCATTTCAATTTACCAGGTAGGGATATCATGAATTTTGCCTGTCTTTTTTTTTTCTTCGTTTGTTGCTTTTTATGTGTATTTATTTCTCATCAACTTATTGCACATTCTCCTAGTCAAACATCACAAAAGTTTCCATCCTTTGACATTTTCTTTCTACAACATAAATGCTAAGCTGAGAATATAAATTCACTCCACATGATAGAAACATGATTTAGCACAAGGTCATTCTGCAAGCAAAAATAAACCCATGTGTTGTGATTCTATTGGCAACCAATGGAATAAAGGAATTTTGACTGAGCTCTTGTTGCAGTTATCTAGTTCAAGTTTTTTCCGGACTAGTGCATCAGCAAGGCGTCCAGCTGTCTCTAGCAGTCGTGATCCAGTGATCACCGGTGTTGAACCCGATCCCTCTCACATTCGGAAAACAGATGAAAGTCCAGGACATCTCCGTAAAACTTCCAGTGTTGCTCAGAGAAGTTCACCAGTCGTGTCATCAGATCAGAAGCGCAGCTCCTCCACTAGAATGGATAAGAACTTTGAGGCCGCCCTTAAAGGAATAGAGGGCCTGAGTGTCAAAAATGATGAGAGGCTGCATTATTAGCTTTGCTGCTTTATCTCAGTTCTCTGGTTACTGTAAAATCTTGGCAAAAAAATTGCACCAACTTTGGGGATTTCGCTACGATTTGCCATCAGGAAAGGCTAAAACTAGAAATTAATGTGAGATCCCTCTGGTAATCTTTGGCGTATGCTTCTTCTGTACATTTGGCACTTTGTTTTTCTCATCTCCTTCTCTCTATCCCCTTTATAAGAGTTCTTTGTATTTTTAATGGTGTTATGTTGTGAATTATGAATGTATTTTTGTATGGTTGGAGACTAAATATTCACTTGAGACTTATTGTATTGGAATTACACCCATCTTTTTGCTATTGTGCATGAATCTGAATTGCAAGTTGTTGAGTGTTTATGTGCTTTTTTAATATTAAAGTGCATCATATATTAGTAGGTATAAAGGGGAGAAAGTTGTCTTTATTCTTGGTATTTCATGTATCCACTATGACATGTTCTTCTCATTATTTCCAACACCTATATAAAAGATTATTATTTTTCGTTGTTGTGTAGGTGAGAAGTGGATGAGAAGTATTATGTTTGTTTATATTTTGAGGTTAGTGTAGTTAAAAGGAGGAACAAAATAATATTTTAAGTCTCAAACTTATACAAGGACGGTGTTCTTTTGGTTGCGTTTTGTACTCTTCAATTATTTTAAAGTTGTTTGAGTTAACTCATATTTATGAAGGGGACAATTCAAAATTTATACTAAATTGAAATTGAATCTTGTTAAGTGAGCGAGACAATTCGTGACTCAATTTAAATATTTATTTATTTATTTGTGTTCAACGGTAATTTATGATATTTTCACCCCTAATTGAGCAATTTTAGGTATGTTCAATTTTTTTTTAGCAGATTCTTTGTTTTGGAATTCACTTTTTTTGTCCAATAGATAGAAAAAGTGAAGTACAAAGTAAAAGGAAGCAAAAAAAGAAAAGGTACCCTTTCTTTATGTGTTAGTCAGAGATCAATTCATGGGATTTTAAAGACAGTATGAACCACTCCCAAATTATTTATTTTTGAACGGGTAAA
Source organism: Solanum tuberosum (assembly GCF_000226075.1). Taxonomy (NCBI): domain Eukaryota; kingdom Viridiplantae; phylum Streptophyta; class Magnoliopsida; order Solanales; family Solanaceae; genus Solanum; species Solanum tuberosum. The sequence goes on along the minus strand of NW_006238964.1, from coordinate 1,128,249 downwards.
CATTAACCACTCCTATTTTCTAAGCGATCATCGAAGCGTGCTCTTTTTTTTTTTTAATAATCATGGCGTTTGATTATTTTGCTATATATCGGCATTACTAGAATTTATTATCTTTTCATCAACAAGATATTGGTTAACTATGTTGATCACCGTTTAGATAGATGAAAAGAGATCATTTTTGTTTATTTCCCACAAGGTGTTTAATATCTGCATTGAAATTTAACTATTCCAAATTCACACCACGTATGATCCACGTTGCCTACCAAGAATTCTTCTATACTTAGAATTCGAACTCGAAATATCTAAGTTAAAGGAAGCACATCGTTAAGGATTTTTTTCTCTCAATATTCTCTTTTTGCTAAAGACAAAAACTCCGACCCACCGGTGGAACCACCTTAATATTGTTTATACTAGTACGTTTTTTCCCCTCAAGGACCAATTTTTTCCCTCAATTTCCTTTTAACAAAAGTGTATTACATATTACATAAAACTCATAAACACAAAATCTCAATTCTCAATAAAAGATGAATCTATATAGTAACATTAATATATTTTGCAAGATCACAACCATCTAAGGAAAACATTAAAAAGGGAAGAATCCCCACCCCCACTTTTATCTCTTCAATGATACAATTCAACAATAATAACAACAAACTCAATATAATTCTACGAGTAGAGTCTGAAGAGAGTAATTAATGTATACGCAACCTTGTAAAGTATGAGGAAAATAGTGTGTAGGCAAATTTCACCAGAATCCATGGACAACATGATTGCAAGTATTTTTGATCCACCTGAAACTTTTTCTAAAAGAACCTTTCATTTTACCTTCCATAGCATAAGATTTATATCCAAGAACTCTTTTTTTCCTCTGTAATTCAGGGTCATTAAAAGCCCAATTTCTTGAAGAAGATGAGATTCTGCTTTTACTCTTTTTGATCTTCACTTCTTTATCCCCATAGGAATAATATGAATTAGTACTATAACTCCTCAAATCTTGCATATTTGTTGGACCCCCACCATAGTAAGTTTCTATTTGCATATTTCCTTCTCTTGTTGACATAGATCTAAAATTCTCCATTTTTGGGGGTTTGGAGGAAGAAAGAGGTATTGAGTTGTGTGAAAAATTGGCTTGATTTTGGGTTTTGATCTTTTTATTTCTAAATAAATCTTTCACTCTCTCTTTTATGATTTTTTTTTTTTTACATTATTAAAGGCATGCTTTGACTTTTCCTATAATAGGAATAGTAGAATGGTTTAAAGCTTTCCAGAGATATTTGTTCCGTTCCTTTTTATATGTCATTTTTGGTCTTTAATAATTGTCATTTCATAAAAAAATATGTATAAATTAAAATATTTTTTCTATTTTACATTTGTGAGTTATTAGCCTTGAAATTATATATTTGATCAACATAGAAAAATTAAGTAAATAATTCATGTTCATTGGTCAAATTAATTAATTAAAATAAATTAATTCATCATTGATTGAAAAGTTGACTTAAAAAATAAATAAATAAGTAAGGATAGAATAGTAACTTACTTAATTTCTCAGTGCACTTGAAATAAAAAAAATTGTGACATATAAATAGAAACGAAGGGAGTACTTCATTTTTACTTTGTCACACTTTAACTTGACACTCATTAAGAAAACAATTAAATAATATATGTATTTTACTAAACTATTCCTATTAAATAATATTTTGAAAAATGATTAGTAAAATAAGTATTTAATACTGAGGGTAAAATATGAAAAAAAAAATTATTGTCTTCCTTTTATATGAAAAAATATTTTTAGGAATAAGTCATAAGTGGCGAGTAAAAGTAATTTTTGATAGTTGGATAATTTAACCACTAGTAATTAATAATACACGTATTAGTTATAATTGATTGTTTTAAATTTTTTCCCATACAAGATAATATATTAATTCTCTCATAACTTTTATATATATATAATATAAAAAAAAAAAAATTATACTCAAATATCATACTAAACGACCCATATCGTAAGCTTGGGGACACATGACTGGAAAGTGGAAACTAATTATTTTTTAAAAACTTCTTCAAAGCAGTTTATAAAGTTTTTTTTTTCCTTTGAAAAATATGGTCAAATACCTTAATTTTGAAATAAATAAATAAATTAAAAATATCTTTAACTTTGAAGACACTTGGCCAATAAATAAATAAATTAATTAAAAATATCTTTAACTTTGAAGAAACTTGGCCAATAAACAAAATAAAATCGCATAAAATAGTTGAGGGAGTACTTCATATTGAATTTATCTTTTATACGTTATAGCAAACAACAACAAACGTGATCTTCTATACGTAAACAATATATTAAAAAAATTTAACATTATCAAGTTGTATAATCTCCTATGAAAGTTAAAATTAGATAGCTGGCAAATAAAGCATTTAATATATTATACTACAACATGATAGAGTATATACTAATATAAAAACCTTTATAAGTTGTTTAATTTTTTTTGTTTCTCATTTGATATTCGATATTCGATATTCATATTGGAGTCTGATTAAATCTAGATTTATGTCAAAAAATTTCATATTAGGTTGATAAAAGTGATCCCTAACAAATGCGACTCCATACCCAATGACTCAAATCCAAGATCTCTGATTAAGAATAAAAAAGTACTTATCACTCCATCACAACTCTTTGATATGCTTAATTTCTTTCATATTAATACAATATAGTATTATTTAAGAAGAGGTTTAGTTAAATGTGACCGAAAGTTCCTTCCTTTTCTATTTTGTCCTCTATTATTACTAAAATCAATGGCCGCCAAGAATATTTAAAATAAATAAAAAGAGAAAAATCACATGCCACATTTCATCAATGTTGACTGTTGAATATCACATTCAAATTTTGTCTTTCTTTACTTGTGGTCAATATATAAAAGATGTATACTAGTAAAAGAAAAATCTCATTTGTTTTAATTTATTTGATTTAACACAAAGTTTTAAAAAAGTGATCTCTTTTTAAAAAAAAATGTTATGTTAAATTAAAAATACATAAAATATACTGAAATGTCATTTATTCTTATGATTTTCAACATTGTACAATCAGAGTTTGAATTAAAGAATTAGTTTTTGAAGAAAAAAAAAAGGAGTAAGATAAGCAAATTAAAAAACATGTGATCTAAATGAAATGATTGGGTTCTTGAGGAATATAGATAGCTTTCATTTTTCAAATTGAAATGATTGTTTTGTCTATGACCTTGATTGTGTTTTAATTAGATCTAAGAAGTCAATTAAAAATAAATTAAAAGGAGGAAATTTTGCTATTCATTTGACTTTTAACTTCAAAAATTCAAAAATTACACTTGTACGTTACCTATAGGTATGGTATATTATAGGATATTTAAATAAAAAATTATATTTCTATATATCTTATACACACGTCAATATTATAACAAATTCTAACAATATCAATACAATTTAAATGCGTAGATCAGTTGTTATGTTGCTTTCTAGATTATCTTATCGGGTTGGATACTTCATGAAGTGTTATTCGCTATTCTATCTGTTTTGATTTATATATGACAATGTTTAATTAACTAATACTGTTTTTTTTTTAAAAAGAAACTTTTAAAACGTGTGATCTAAAATATGTTATAAATAATCATTATTGCACACGCAAAATAAAATTTAAATAATATCATTGTGGAGCAGTCTATTTTTGAAATGAGTAGGTAGAAAATTCTAATCAAATAAGTAAGAGCTTATATGGACTTTTGATAGTTAGTTAGTTACCAGAAAGGAAGTCTGACCAAGTAGAACTACTTTTAATTAGCTTGCGTGTTTTCACATGTAATTAACATTAATTGATTATTGTAAAAATTGTTTAATGTTAAGTTAGTAATATAACTAAATTTGTACTATTTGGTCATACTTAGATGAATTAGGTTAGGTGAGAAGAAGGTCTGGAAAGGGAAGATGATGTGACCTTGAAATTCATGTTCGGTTGGTTCAAAATTGTAATACGATTAAATAATGTGTTTGAATCAATTTATTTGCAACTCGATTATATTTTTGACTTGTTAAAATTTATACGTAAAATTCTCCTCCTATGTCATTGTCCCAACTCCCATGAAATACGAGAACAGAAGTGTAAAGGACAAAACACAAAGGGTGTGTTGGATGTGAATGGAAATATTTTTAAATTTTCTCATATTTAGTGGGTTTAGATTATTATTTTTATAGATTTATTTTCTTTAGATTAAAGGAAAATGACTTCCGTTGATAAAATAAGAAAAATATTTTTCAAAACTCTCTTTCAATCTCATTACTCAACTCCTGACTCAAGTTTTGGATCTCGACTCTTACTTAGGTTAGAGTCGTGTCCTGGGTTAGCATCAAGATCGAAAATTGGATCAAGGTCAGAAGTTCGAATCCGGATCGGGATCAAGATCGAGGACGAAGTTAGGTCTCGGGTAGGGGTTGAGATCGTGAGTCGGGTCTCAGCTCGAAGTCGGATACCGAGTCTCAAATCGGGATTGGGTTCAATGTCATAGTATTCATCCAAATTATACATAAATGCTCTTGAAACAATATTTTTTTTCTTACTAACCATTAACCAAACACCTAAAAATAAATTATTTTTCAAGAAAATATTTTTTAGAAAAACATTTTCGGTGGGAAACATTTTCTTTTATGCCAAACACACCCAAAATTATACTAGTTTTTTTTTTTTGTTTGGTTGTTAAAAGGTCCTATAGTTGTTGCTTCAATATTAAGCAACCAGATCTGTCTCTTGGCTACTTTTTTTTGTACTATGTGTGATAAATTTGAAATAGTTAAGAATGATTACATATGGTTAATGGTACTCCATTATTGATTACCACTATACTAGTTTTGGCTCATGTGCACTTGAAGTGTAGAGCATTACTTGCTCAAGAAAATAATTGAATATAATTATGTATAGTACATAGTTTGGTAAACTATATTTCCATAGTAATAATCCCACTTGATATGTTGGGTAAGGTTACAATCTTAGCAAAGGTTTCCTTTTTTTTTATCTACTTTTTCTGTACTATTCACATGTCCAACCTTGTTGAGCTTGTAATTAATAGCAATTACAAAGTATCCTTTATTGGACCTCCCCATCATCTCCTCCTTAAAATAGGAAAATAAAGAAATAAATTATTGGTAGGTATCTCTTTTTGAAAAACTATTTAGTAAATGATTTTATCTTTCTTTCATTTATAATTTGTGAACCCTTTAGATAACAATAACAATAATAATATATTCAGTATAGTCCCATAAAGTGAGATCTGGAGAGGGAAGAATATATGTAAATCTTACTTCCATCATAGAGGAGAAATGTTTCGATACACATTCCGCTCAAAAAGACCTTTTAGATTACATGAAAAATATTGAACAAATTGAAGATCTTATGAGAAAACATATGATCATTGTCTAAAAAAATTTCGACCTTAAACTATTGTCTAATGTTTTACAAGAAATTACATTTAATGGCTTTAACAATGGGTGATCTTGAATTTTTTTTTCTCCCGCTTACTCAGGGGCGAACCTTTAAGATCAAAAGTTTAAACTTGATGTATTCTTCATGTACAACCGGGGTCAAAAGTTCAAGATCTCCACCTCTAAAGTCATTTTTGAAAATCATTAATTTCAAGGGATATATTTGCACAACTTTTAAAATAAGGGCCCAAATTTAAATGGTGGCTAAATAAATTGGACATTTGTGTAAACCCAGCCCAAAGGAGAATGATGAACAAAGCCCATACGGAAAATAAGGCCCATCTCTCATTTCGATCATTTCATATTCTCATCCATAGCTTCGATTCTTCCAATTTCAACAATTTCATATTCTTTGCTTTCTCCGGTGCGCCTGCAGGTAACTCAGTACGGCTCTGAAACCCTAGATCTCTGTCGCCGGCCGGAATTCGAAGACGCTGCTAGGTTTGATTTGATTCTATCCATTCTCGGAAAACTAAATTCTATTGTTTTCGTTAGTATATGTGGAAGATGTTGATTGATTTTGATTTTGAAATTGTGGAATTTTGGATCCTGCTTTGATGCTGTATTCTTATATATTAGCACACTCTGCACGATTTTGAATAAAGTGTTAGTTAGCGTGAATAGGAAGTCATGCAATAGTGGAAAATGATGTTTGATTTGGTTTCTGAAAGAACACGTAATTTAGCTGGTAAACTAGCTGGTCAAGTTCGTTTAAGAGTTAGAATACTGCTTATTTTACTATTTAGTTTCTTGGAGACAATCAACTTTGATCTAATACATTGTGCCTGTTGTTATACAATGTTCATCCATCAGTTTGATATTCTGATGGATTCTATGTGTATGGTGGATTCTTCATTAGTATTCTTGCTTGTGAGTTGTAACTAAGTGAAATCCACTAGTTTTGTCGAACAGAGTTACTTGATACTTGTTGCTCGTGGGAAGTGGAGGTATCAGGAATCCCATGGAATTAGTCTGGCCTGAACACCACAGTTACCAAATAGAGAATGTCCTTACACAATACATAAGATGTTTGAGGGATGGTGCCTAGTTGAGCTGATTAGGGCTACTTTTTTAGTTTAAATCATACATATAAAGACAAGTGACTTTTGTTCATTTGATATCAAGTAGTTGCTGAAACTCTCATTTTACTGCAAAAACTGTCTTTATGGTTACAATTCTATTCATCTATTTAAAAAAAAATAGGAAGCTAATAAAATTTGAGAAAAACTTCTATGCTATTTATTAAATTTGTTTTACGCCAAAAAGCAAAAAGATTTAAGTGCATGGATCTTTCGTTGTCTTCACAGACTTCACTTAATAAAGAATGTTAACTGACTCCGTCTAAGTACTTGCCACAACCCCTTTAATCCCCCTGATGCTTAGTTAAATATCCAGATCTCTCTCACCACTATATTGTATTTTGTTGCTTATTCTTTTAGTCATTTGCTCTGGGTTTTGAATTTATGATGTATTGACAGAGAATAATACACTGAAGCTGGTGAAATGGCTGACAACAGTAAGTCAACCGAGAACCATAACCAAAGTTCTGATGATAATTTAGCTCCGGAGAATGGTAATGAGGTAGCCATTGATTCCTTGGCACGAAAGGTCCAAGAATCTCCGTCGCTCGCAAAGAGACATAAGTTCTGGGAGACCCAACCAGTGGGACAGTTTAAGGATCTTGGGGATTCAAGCTTGCCTGAAGGCCCTATTGAACCCCCAACTCCTCTGTCAGAAGTTAAGCAGGAGGCTTACAACCTTCCAAGTCAGTATGAGTGGACCACTTGTGATATGGACTCGGAGGATATGTGCAATGAAGTCTATGTTCTCCTAACAAACAACTACGTTGAGGATGATGAAAACATGTTTAGGTTCAATTACTCTAAAGAATTTCTTCGATGGGCACTTCGCCCTCCAGGTTTCTATAGGAGTTGGCACATTGGAGTCAGAGTGAAGACCTCAAAAAAGTTGGTTGCTTTTATTACAGGGGTACCTGCAAGGATACGCGTCCGAGATACTGTTGTGATGATGGCAGAGATCAATTTTCTTTGTGTTCATAAGAAACTTAGATCAAAAAGACTTGCTCCTGTCATGATAAAAGAGGTCACAAGGAGGGTTCATATGGAGAATATCTGGCAAGCTGCTTATACAGCTGGGGTGGTCCTTCCAACACCTGTATCAACCTGTCAATATTGGCATAGATCTCTGAATCCAAAGAAGCTAATTGATGTCGGGTTTTCCAGGCTTGGTGCAAGGATGACAATGAGCCGAACAATAAAGTTGTATAAGTTACCTGATCAGACTGTCACACCTGGGTTCAGGAAGATGGAGCCCCATGATGTTCCTGCAGTTACTCGACTGCTTAGGAATTACTTGAAGCAGTTTGTGGTTGCACCTGACTTTGATGAAAATGATGTGGAACACTGGCTTCTTTCGAAGGAAGGTGTTATTGACAGTTATCTGGTTGAAAGTCCTCAAACTCATGAAATCACCGACTTCTGCAGTTTTTACACACTCCCTTCATCAATTCTTGGTAACCAGAATCATACCACTCTAAAAGCTGCTTATTCGTATTACAATGTCTCTACAAAGACTCCATTGATTCAGTTGATGAATGATGCCCTTATTGTGGCAAAGCAAAAGGATTTTGATGTTTTCAATGCCCTAGATGTTATGCAGAACGATAGTTTCTTGAAGGAACTGAAGTTTGGCCCCGGTGATGGGAAACTCCACTACTATCTCTACAATTATCGAACAAAGCATGTTTTAAGATCATCAGAGCTTGGGCTTGTACTCTTGTAGTTGGAGCTCGCAAAACTGTTTGTTACTGGGGACAGAGAAGCATTTTTGGTAATTTTATTTCGATGTAGAACTCTCTGTTTTGCTCTATCTGTCTCTTATCCCTCTCAATTGGACTTTGTAGTTCCTGATCTTGCCTGTTTCATTGTCACTATGGATAAGTACCAGTTCAACTCTTTTTGTGGGTAAACTATCCTATCTTTCTACATCCTTCCTAAATCCATTACTTGCTTGATTGACGTTGTCATTAATAAAGCAGTTATACCTCCTTCAGAATTATTTTGGATCGCAATTGGGCTTAGTTTGTGCGACTTCATACTTTGAGATTCAGACGGTTTCTGGATTGTTGCATTAGACAGTTTTCAGAGAAAAAAACAAGATAAAACGGAGACTTGTTTGCTGGGATTTTTAAGTTGACTTGATTATAAGTGTGCTATGGAAAATGGGTGGTTTTTTTTATTATTATTCTAAAAGCTTGTATATAATCTAGACTGAGGGTGGGAGCTACAGGATGTTGGGATGAAGATAAGGCGTGTTGAAGGGTGTGGGTACACAATTAAGGTGGAATGTATTCCTTATTTTTGTCGGGAAATCTACTCTTCCTACTTTAAAGGAGTTTATTTATTTTTCTAGAGAATACTATGTTTTTTCCTAATTTTGACCTTGGGAACATGCAAAATTGAATGTTTTCCTCCACCAAAGACACCAACATTCGTTTGAAGTCCATTGATGAAACCTCATTACCATGGGATGGTACTTTTACAACTACAGAAGCCTCTAACTATATGCGTGTATCGGAAACAACTTCTACCTCGTAAAGGTAGGGGTAAGATATGCATTCTATATTGGTATGTTGTTGTATCTTTTTGGCAGGCGAATCGTTCTTTTTTCTATTTGTAGTTACAGAACTAAAAGCAACTTTTCTTAGGATGATATATATATAAGCTGATTTACGCAGGAGAAGCAGAGGACTCTTTAACGATTTTTAGCATCTTAAGAATTACTTACTATATACTAAGCAAAATGAATACGACATGCAAATTTGAAGAGCTTTTCATTTCTATTTTGTTTTCAAAAGGGAATAATACAATTTTATCACTTTCACAGTTTCAAAGTAACTGCAACAACATACCAGAGACCTTACCGCACTGGTCACTACCTTCGATAAACATCGGCTCAAGGAAAAGCATTTCATAGCTGGTCGAAAAAAAGAAATAAGAGGAGCGAAGTTGATTCACTTTGTTGACAAACACCTGTACCTATATCCAGTGCACAAAGTGTTTTTCCTGGTTAGTCATTTGGTGAATTGTTTAAAGACTAGAAAGTAAAAACCCAAAGCACGTTGACGCCAACACAAGAAACCTCAGTGAAATTTGGTTCCAGGAAATAGTTTAACTAGCATGCCAAGTTATTGCAAAACAATATCTCCGCAGAGCTGTTGATTGTGTATGCCAATAACAATAAAATTCTCATCTATATAGCTTCCTCTCGCTAAAACATAAGCGGTAAGGTCAATAGCAAATCTATGAACTGGATTTTGAAATTTGAAACACAACCTATTGTTTGTAGTCTGTACTAAAGAGCTTAAATGGGTAGGATACACAAGATAACAACGATCATAGTCTCTGAAGCTCCATCATTTCTCAAGTATACTTCTAAAGGAAAGTAAATTGGTTGGCACCCTAAAGTTTGGAACCCACTGCTATCAGAAAATGAAAAGCATCTCGGCATCTCAACGAGCAGTATATACAAGCCATTCCACATGGTGATCAAGCCAAGAGAATAATTTCACCTTGTGAACCTGGAAACACCACCACAAAGGCAACAAGAAAAGAAACATTTGTTCAATTAGCAAATCCAACCCAAAGATTGGGAAATGACTGCATTTAAACACTGAACCATCAAAAAACCTAAATCATACGTACATAATTTAACACGTTAGGTAACAACCAGAATACTTACAATGATCATAGATCTCTTTGATAATTTGTAACATTAACTCTGCTTCCTCAGCCATTTCTAGCTTCATATCTGCATCTCTGACTGCTGCAACTTCCAAGCAACGCTTATTTTCTGCATCAGCAACCCTGTCAGAAGCAATCCTAGCAGCTTCTTCTGCTGTTCCACTGGAGACTTTTACAGCCGAATTCGGAACTTGCCATGACCGGACATCATTTTGCTTTGGAGCCATATTCGGAACTGACCATGACCGGACATCATTTTGTTTCGGAGCCGAATTCAGAACTGGCCATGACAGGACATCATTTTGTTTTGGAGCTGAATTCGGAACTGGCCAAGACGGGACATCATTTTGTCTTGGAACTGAATTCGGAACTGGCCATGACCGGACATCATTTTGTTTTGGAGTAGGTATATTGGTTTCTAATGATGCATCTTTCATCTTATAGCACTTCTCGACCTGCAATTCATCAAATAGAGAGGAATGCTAAGCTTAATGTCAAAAGTGTTTCAAAGCAAGATTTTTCCGGGTTTCGAAAGTGTGAAGACTATATTTGTAATCCCCCCCACCCTACCCTTTTGTTTTTCATGGTGGGAGGATTGGGGGGTTGCCAAAATTCTAGTTGCTGGAGCTAAAGTGATGCTTATTGCAGACAAAAGAGTAACAGGGTATCCTTGTCTTCAAGTGCCAAAAGATTATGCTTCCCTCTATCTTTGTTTTCTGTCACAAAGAACTGGACATAAGATGTTATCACCTCATGAAATACAAAGAACAGAATTCCAATCGAAGGTTCTGCAACTACTTTGCAGGTCAGAACTTGGAATTAACCTGTTTCAGCCTTCATTTTTTCAGAAGGCTAGTATCAGGCTTAATTAATCAATGGTTGCTGACTTTAAGCTATGTGCAGTGAGACTACTTAGATGCATCATCAGTTATATGCTGATGAATAATTGGTGAAGATTCTCCACAAATAACATAACACTGAAAGCAATTTCAAGATGCAATAATCCTAACGGAGCATTAGATGCATCAATCGAACCACATTTGTCCAAATTCCTCAAATTGCATGGTAAAACAAGTAAAGTCATCCATCAACATGAGATAGGCAGTAAATAATGAAGAGATCATTACTCCGGAAGCTTACTTTAAGGAATTCAGAAACTATTTACCTTTTCAAGTTTTCCTTGCATAACCAGTCTTCTCAACTTGGAACTCAAGAACCTTCTAAAGTTTGGTGGTACTTCATGTCGTTGCTGCAATAAGAATAGAGAGTCGACTTCCTTTGTAAAGTTTAAATGCAACGGTAATCACAATGGAATTGTCACTGAAAGTTACCAGCAGATCATACAGCCTCTCTTTTTTGTTTTTCCTTTTTAAGCAAAAGACAAAGGATCGCATGCAAGAGTTTGACATATCAACAGATAAAAAATATAAACAAAAGGACATTACTTCCTCTATTTGAGTTGTTAAGTGTTAATATTTAAGCTTATAGGACATCAAATGTGTGTTTGTAATACGCAGAAATCTTCTTTTTCTTCCAATAGGGAAAAAGATAAGAGAACTACGTGTGCAGTTCAAAGCCTTCTTTTACCGTTATCAGTGGTGTCCGGGCATCTGTCCAGCCCCACAAACAAAGTTGCCAAGGTACACTTGCTAACCAAGCTGAAGCAAGTGGGCTCACACCAAATGTCATAATTGTAATTATTCCCATGCCCCAACCACTTAGCCATCCCCTTAGGGGCTTGTATTGCACAGAAGCATAAGCTCACAGATTAACGAAGAAAGACAAGTCGACATATCTGTATTTTTTCAAAAACTCATATTCAACTTCAAAAAGAAAAGAAGCTGAAAAGGGGAAAAGCTGTCTGGTTTGGCATTTCAATGTTTTTTAGAGAGATAATAAGAACCTTAAGGGCCTAGCACAAACCCCCAACAGAAATTGAACATGGTGGAAAACTCACATGAACTGTCATAGAACTTTTGAAAGAAAATAGAGGGCAAAACCAAGAACCATGATTTGTCGGAAAATAAAGCGCAAGTATTCTTTGCAAAAATTATAGGGTATTCTTTGCTAAAGTAAATTGCCTCCATATATGACTCAAGAAATCTAAGAAAGTATATATGGCAAAAAGGTTGATGTTAATGAAATTAAAGCATTTGATACAGAATTCCAACATGCATTGACTAATTCAATGACCTCTTAAAGTCTGAAATCATTATGATGTCAACTGAAAAGCAGAAGAAGCAAAACCAAGCATGTCAACATGATGATCATGAAGTCATATAAAGCACGACTTTCGAAGGAAGTTCTAATGCAATAACGACAAGCTGATTGAACTCACCTCAATAAATCCCACAATGGCACCAAGATCAGATCCATTTGAATCCCTCATGGATGACAAAGCTTCAAAGATCAAATCATTATACCTGGAAGTATGGCAGAGATATCAATATATAATGAAAGCCAGCAAACTTGCATAAATTAGTTTGAATTTTGACAACTGGTGTAAAGATGGACCAGTAGATCGGCTACTTACAAAAACAATCATACAAGCAGGATGAGAAAGATTTCTATCCTAAGCATTTTTAAATTCAAAGTGCATGCAGATCCACATGCTCTCATTAGGAAGTCCAAGTGTGCAGTACAAAGATTGACAATAACAATTCTTTCCAAGCCCAAAACATGCAATATGTCTTATCAACCTCAATATGGCGCATGTAGATAATCTCATATTTATTTTAGTAATAGATAGTTGCTTCTCCCCACTTCGACTTACACCATTCCAATTTTTGACCTTACATAGTAAAGAATTCAGGGGAAGAAAAAGAAGAATAACTATGTCGTAAACACATCTAAATGGAATAAACTTCATCAAACCAAGGATATATCCCAAAAGAAAAGATCCAGACATCCACTTCTTAAAATACAAGAAACTAATGCAAATAGCAGACTGTACAACAGCTTTGCAAAAGGTCCTATTAAATAGATTTAACTTCTAGATAATGAAAGATCACCCAGTACTGTCATACAAGAACAAATGCATTTTCAGCTCTTTCCTCTTTCCTTTCAGTTGACTTCCTTTCTCTCCTTATCCTTTTTTTAATGAAGGTATTTCAAATATCACAAAAATCCATCACCCAAAGGATGACGGGGAGGGGATTTACAGTCCAAATCGGACACTGGGATGAGCAAAAGCTTTACACTTTTCCTAAGAAATCTGCTAAATCCTTCATACCCTTTTCTTGGGGAGGTATAGGGAGGAAGAGGTGAGGGTGATCAGGAGTAGAGAAGAAATTTCCTTCACATCTCCTTTCAAAATTATAACTAATTCCTTCCTCCCCCCTCACCTAGAAAGAAGAAGAAAAACGTTACTAACAAGCTTGTTTTTAAAAAATTGTTCCCTGGAGGTACATTTTAAATAGTAAACATGCATACAGTTGGTTAGCCTTGATAAATTCAACAATAAAGTAGTCAGTTATAAACAAAAAATTATTAAACAGTTTCAAAAAAAATACACAATAAAGTAGTTAAGCATACAAGTAATACAAGAAACTAAAATGACCCACATACTTTGGAGCATTCAAGCCTTCTTGTGGGATTTTGGGAGAATCCTCAATGGCTTCATTCTCGAATGCTGAAGTAATAGGCGGAAGACTTTGAATGGGGGAAGGCACAAATGCATCTAGTTCCATTGGTCTTGAACGAACAACTATAGATTTATCTTTAGAACCTTGTCCAGTAGTGTAAATACACATATTTCTCCATTTGTCCTGTTCAAGGAGAACAAAGAAAGTTTGATGACTATCACATTGAGTCTGAAAAAATTCTAAAATAATCCTACTCTGGATGAGAGACTGTGACATTTGTAAATTGGCAAAAGTTGAAATTCCAAACGAGATTAATATCTTAGTTCCATAAGCAAAGATTTTGCTGCATATCCCTAATTAGAGTCCCTCCTTTTTCCGATTGAGTTCCTTCAATCTGGAACACTCATTTAGATTAATGTATTGCATTTTAATGATCGAAAGGAAACAATGCTCGCTCTCTTTTGTATTAAGGAAACACACTCCTAGTAACAGTTTTTTCATAAATGGACATCGTCCAAACAAATATTTGATATGTATGTGAAAGAGGCAATGTTTGGACATGAGGCACCAACATAAATAAGAGTTACATGTTTTGAAAATTACTCCCTCTATCCCCAGTTTGTAGTCTTACTTTGACCCCACATGGATGTCATGATTATATGTTGGTTTAGACAAAACTGGGCCCAAAACTAGAATCAAAGGTAGGTGTGAGTATATTAGTTTAAAACTGCCCCATATGACTTTTGAGATTGAAAGTATTAAGCACTACTTATTTAAGTAATGTCTAGTGAATGAAAATAAGAATCATGAGAATTGAGCTTGATTTTGGGACAAACAAAAAAAAGGAATGTGAAAATTATTTTAGCAATAAAGAGAAAATATAACATAGATCCCATTCAGAAGTCTATGTTCTTTCCCATATGGCTCTATGTAAAGGACAAATCAAGGTCACTAACAATGAAATCCAAATATTTTGAAGGTCGGGGGGAGGAAGGCGAAATAACATTTAATTAGCAAATCTAATCTTTAGTTGCAATCAAGCCATCACTTTATGAACAACACAAGACATGAAGCTTCAATCTGACTGTATCACCTCCTAATGATTAAGAAAGGAGTTGCAATACCCATAAAGTATGAATCAATAGCCCAAAATTCACACAGTTAAAAGAAGTCCCATGACAGGTGAATACTACTATACTGCATATTCCAAAATAATTGGGACAGATTCGCTATGAAGCCACTATCCACATTGTAACCAGGGACGGATGCAGCATTATAACATCGAGTTCATCTGGACAGTATTTTGGATGCTGTGGTATAAGTTCATGTGTAAAATCACTAACATTGCAATAAATAGTAGGTATGAACCTGTAATTTTAAATTTTTAATAGGTTCAATGCTAAGAAAGACTGAACCCATGGAGTTCAAATCCTGGATATTTGCTGATTGTAAACACATTAACTCAAGTCCTTTTCAGTTTCAAGTATAAATTAAGGATAGGTAACCCCAGAACAGAAGACAAATAATAAAAACAAAAAAACAGGAAGATAACAACAACAACATATCTAATATAATCCCACAAGTGGAGTCTGCCAAGGGTGATGCGTACACAGTCTTATCCCTACCTTGTGAAGGTAAAGAGGATGTTTTCGATAGACCCTTGGCTCGAGTAAGCATATCAATTGTAGAGATAGCAAATAACACGATAAATCAAGCTTGGCTCGAGTGAGCATATCAATTGTAGAGATAGCAAATAACACGATAAATCAAGCTTGGCTCGAGTGAGCATATCAATTGTAGAGATAGCAAATAACACGATAAATCAAGCTTGGCTCGAGTGAGCATATCAATTGTAGAGATAGCAAATAACACGATAAACAAGTAAAAACATTAATAATAACAATACCGATAACCGAACTAGACAAAGCCCGATTACCTACTAAACTTCAAACCTAATTCTCAATCTGCGTATCTTCCTATCTAGGATCATGTTATCTAACACAGAAAAATGATCTACGGAAAACGAAAACGAAAACAAAACGTGTGAGATACAAACCTTGAGGTCGATGTTAGAGCGATTAATCAAAACCAGGGCAAATTCAGGATCCCTGAGAATATTCTTCCACCTTCCGCTACCATGCTTTGTCACACCGGCTTTTAGGGCATCTTCCTCCTCCGACGTCCACTTCACCTTCGGATTCCCCATCCCTCTCTATCTCTAACGCTCAATCTTTTTCTCTTTCTCTCTATATGTATCAGAAGAATTGAAGAAATTTCCAGAAAAACCCAATGAGGGAATCAAATAGTGTTGAGCGAGATTTTGTTAATACTGTCAGATTCTGTTGGAGGAACAGATTACATCCTACTCATAATTCTCATCACCTCCCGCCCAAGGACAATTTTAGTTATAGGAGGTCCCTTTTCACCTTATTTATTTATTTATTTATTTATTATGTGTAATAATGTTGGCTAAGAGAATTTTATTTTAGAGAAAAGACATAGAGTCACCACACCACTGAAGTTGTCTCAAATTTTCAAAAAGACATTTTAACTTTGCAACTGTTCTATTACTGTACTAAACAATTTTGAATAGATATTATTATATCATTTTTCGTCCACCTGACACAGAGAGTGGTGTACACTCTTTCAAAGAGAGTGGTGTACACTCTTGATCAGCCTAAAATAACTAATATAGTTTTATTTTTACAAGTATTTTATTATAAAATATATTTTCTTATTTTTCTTATTATTTTAACTTTTTTTCCTTTTTATTTTTTCTCTTTCTTCCTTTTATTTCCATTTTTACCACAACTTCACATTCCTTTTTTTACTACTATTAGTTTTACTCTCTTTAATTTTAAAACTTTATCTAAAAAATTTCTTACATTTCAAATAATTTGATAAACCCATTAGATTTCAAGATGATTAGGAAGTATCATATAGTTTTTATATCCGATTTCAATTAAGTTCTTTCAATTTTTGGAGAATTTATTGATTGTTTTAAATTATCATTTCTAATTTTGAAGTTATATGAAAATGAGTAGTTGATGATACCTTCAAAATTTTAAATTTTCTTAGAAAAATAATTAATTTTGTTATCAATAATTCAATAAAGTCTAAAAAATAGTATGAATTTTATAAAGAATTTGATCGGAGAAGAATAAGAATAAGAAACGGAAAAAGATGGGAGTGAGGTTCAATTTGACATGAGGGTGGGAGGTGAAGAAAAAGAAAAAAAATGGATGGATGAATCAATTCAAAGTGAGAGGTCGAAGATGAAGTGAAATTTAAGATAGATCAAAATTAAAAGTCAAAAAGTAAGAGAGAGAGACAAAGAAAAAAAAAGATAAAGGAAAAACTTAAAATGAAAAAAAATACATTTTTAATTAAATTAACATGTGTCATGTAATGATTGGTGTGTGAACACACTTCTTTTTAAAATTTTGGGCTGATAAAAAAATGATATAATAATATCTGTTCAAAATTATTTAGTGGGGTAATAGGACGGTTGCAAAGTTAATGTGTCTTTTTGAAAACCTTGAACAACTTTAATGATGACTTTATGTTTTTTTTTTCTTTATTTTAAATAAAAGAAAGAAATGTTAGTGATGATTCATATAATTTTGAGATTGAAACATTCTTTTTGTGATAATTAATTCACAAAATGTTATAAAACTAAAGCAAAATAAGGCAAAGTATAGAAGATGAAAAACAATAAAAATAGGGAGACAAGAGATGAAAGTTTTTCTTATTCTTCCAATTATTCAAGTGTATCCAACTCTAATGCCTCTATTTATAATATTACATAGAGGCACACAAAAGGTTAGTCATAAACATGATATTAACCTTGAAAGTTATCGAGTTACTATACATTATGGTGTAATTACACCTTGAAGTTATGGACATTCACATAATTATATTTACAACACAAAAGTAATTGTTTTTATTTTTTTGAAGTATTTTTGTATTTTGAGGCGTTTAATAATAGAAGTTATTTGTTTTGTGAGGGGATCAATGGAGTGATATAAGGAGCAGAAAAAGACTTGCACATAGTGCTTATCGATCTAGAAAAGATTTATTATTAAGTCTCTCAAAAATATATATGAAGATATTTAGAGGGTAGAGGTGTATGTGTTACATTAGGGTATGTATGATGAAGCTGAGACTCAGATAACGGATATGGGTGAAAAAACGAAACACTTTTCAGTTTTGATGGGAATACACTAAGGATTAGCCCTTGACCCATTTTATCCACATTGGTGATAAATGAATTGATGCGGCAAATCTAAAATTTGGTGTTGTGGTGTATGTTATTTGAGAATGACTTAGTTTGATTGACAAGACTTGTGACAGAGTTAAAGCTGAACTAAAGATTTGAAGACACTAAGACATAAATTTTGGAGTGTAAACGCACTGAAATGGAGTGGAGGTGAGACTTAACGTGTTTAAGGTCACAAACTTAAAAGACATTTCGATACGTCAATCAACATATATTTTTAATTTAAGACTGTTAGATTCGAAAATGCTTTTACTTTTCTAATTCCGTGACAAGTCAAATCCTAACAATCAAATTGAAACTGACATGGAGAATTTTTTTGCTTTGTTATGCTTTAATTTTTGTTGTTTCTCTGTCTGAATTGCTTTGGATTGTTTTTCCTTGACCCGAGGGTCTATTAAAAACAATATGTGTACCATTGAGGTAGGAATAAAATCTGTCTACGCCTTATTCTTTTCAGACCTTGTTTTGTGGGGCTACGTTGTGTATATCGTTGTTGATGGGTAAAATGTTAATATGATGTGATTGAGACGTTTTTAAAAAAAGTCGAAATCATAATTTCATACCATATGTAAGATCAAGTCAAACAAACTATGACAGTAACCGTATCACACTTCGCTAAAATTAAATTTTAAAATTACCGAATCATACTGAATTACTATAATATGATTATAATATAATATTATTAAAAATAAAAAAATTACAATTATCGAATTTAAATTTTCAAATACCGTACCATTGATAGGTAAAATATTATTTATTTTATTTTGATTTGACATAAAATTTTAATTTTTTGTAATCTTAAATTAAAAATATGTCAAATATATTTTAATTTTATAATCTTAAGACTTAAATATACTATGTGAAAAAGTAAATAAAAAATAATTATTATTTTTGAAACGAACATAAAAAAACAAATAAATTTAAATAAAAAATAACATATATTGGACCAATAGTTTCCCATTAGTAGGGTAAAAGTGACATTTTGTGAAATTTTCTTTAACACCCTAAAAAAGGGAAAACCCCAATTCCCCCCAAAATATCCCAGGGCGTTAAACCCCATGCTTCTTTGCATGCACATTGCATTTTTTTTTTATCGAAATTCTCCTTTCCGATCACTGATTTTTGCACCACCAACTATAATCTAGAACTAGAACTAGAACCAGATGACGGAAAAAATGGAGGTGACGGAGAAGGTGTGTGCAACAGAGGAAGTAGTTCAGGCGTTGCTGGAATGTATGGTGGAGCCGTTGTTAGGGCACAGTTCTTGCAAATCAAAGAAAGTTCCGACACTTGATCAACAAAAATCCATGGCTAAACAGGTACTTATAGCCTTCCAATTACTGTTCATTCATTTGGTATGTTTTTATTTGATTAATTCATTTTGATATTTTTTTTGCAATTGAATTCGAGTAAAATTAAAAGATTTCTCGATTAGAACTCCGTGTGAAGTTTCTATGCTTTAATAGAATGTGTATGGAATCTCTGAAGTTTTAGACTATTTGGTGTAATAGAAGGGATTGAAAGGAAAATGATAACAAGATAAACAGTGGAAATGAAGCAATATGTAGTAGTGAAAATTGAAGAATAAGATACTACCTGAATACCATCTAATACTACTTAATAAGGAGAAGATGAGAAGAGGAGACTGACCCACTGCCTCTCCCACATAAAAGTACGACTACACTCGTCTACCTTTCTACCCTTTATCGTCAACCTCCATACCTTTCTGTCTAGAGTCATGTCCTCAGTGAGTTAAAGACGCGTCATGTTTTGCTGTCTAATCACTTCCGCTAATTCTTTTTCGGTCGACCTCTACCTCTCCTTAGACCTGCTATAGCCAACCTCTCACACCTTCTCTTTCACATGCCCAAACCGTCTCACTCCCACTTCCCTCATCTTGTTCAGCACAGAAGCCACTCCCACCTTGTCATGCATAATCTTATTCCTTATCGTATCTCTTCTAGTATGTCCATACATCAATTTGTTTGATAAAGTTATCACTTTAGGCTTCCAGGCCTTATCTTTTTATTACTTTTGAATATTTAATAAGTGCAGAAGTTTGCGAGTTTTAGAATATTACATGTGATTTTAAATCTAAAGTTAAACACGAACTTATCCATACACATTTTTCTTTTCATCTGTATACTCTAAACTTTTATATCTCATGCAATTGACTTTGGGGAAAAATCTTCTGCGATGGGGATGGGTGGATTCTATGTAAATGATTCTAGGGGAAGTGAGCTGCATTATGATTGAATTTAGATTAATCAGCGAGCTAGCATACTCAAGCTTGGTATGGAAGTTGAGTAATAAAGGTTATGATATTTTTTGGTTAGTGAGAAACCTTCTTGCAAGCGCTATGGTATGTTTGTTATGTTCTACTTAATCCATTCTTTTACTGGCTGCTGATGTTGGTAGGTGGGTGCTGTTGTGTTGCTCTACAACTACTACTACAGGAAGCAACATCAAGATCAGAAAATAGAGTTTCTTAATTTTGCATCATTTTGCCAATTAGCTGTAGTTCTGAAACCAACTTTGATGACATATGTGAAATTAATGCATCGATCAGATTACACAGACGTGGACAATTTGGAAAGCCAACTTTCACTCACTGAGAAGGAAATTATGAGGGCATGTGATATATCTTCAACGCTGGATGCTGCAGAAGTTGTTCCGCTATCACAGAAATGGCCTACTTCCAAAGTTGCTGTATTCTTAGTTGATTCAAGGAGGGAGAATTGCTTGCTCATGCATAGTTCTATGACCTGTGCAGTTTGGTCCATTATTGAGAAACATCTTGATGTCTCTTCAAGTTATCTTTTTGATTCAAAGTGCATAAGCAAAAAGAAAAAAGCTAACATGTTTTCAACCGGTCTTCATTATGCTGATGAATCATCGCTCCAAGATCTTGCGCTTTCCGCTGCCACAGAAGCAACAGGTATATGCTTAACGAGGAATCAAAATTCTAGAGTTTTAAGTTCTCAAAATTTGCCTTTGGAAGTGATTTTCTCCTTGCCCACCAAATTGGGTTTGAACTGATCTTTCCTGTGGTGCCTGTTTATTCTATCAGTACTATGGAAATAGTTCTTTTGGTTTGTTTGTGCTGCCTATCAGTACTAAGCAAGTGGATCTTGTAGTTTGTTTGTGAGAAGTGATGTCCATTGTGGTTCATGTTGTGAAAAGATGTTTCATGCACCTGCCACTCAAGGCTACAATAACTACATTTTATTTCTTTTAACTACAATCTATATATATATATATATAAAGTAGATTATGAAAACGGTGATGTGGCACCTCTCAATGACCATCATTAGTATTTATCTATTTTGCCAATTTTTTAAGCTTTTATCTCATTTTTCTAAATTAAAAATAAAATATATTCATGATAAGAAAACACATTAAACCCCCACAACCCCTACAAGATTTAAAGAGACACGTTCTATAAATTACTTCAGCCTTGCATTTATCTTCTTTAAGTACGTTTCTTTTGACCTTTTGTCTGATAACAAATTTAATAGGATTAAAAGAAATCACATTTATTTATGCATTTATATGAATCATTGTAACTTCTTTCATCACTTTACCATACTATAAGTGAATGAATAAAATAGTGTTTGCAAACAAAATGTGCATGATTTCTCTCAAGAACACACAGCTACCTATGCTCGATAATGTTTGCATATGAAATCATATATACATGCATACAAAGATGCAGAATATGGAGTGAATGTATGTATTTTGTTGTTTTCTTTATTTTCTATTTTCTATTTTAATATTTTTTCTTTTCTCTGTTGCATTATTATTCGTGATGATATTACTAATACATGAAGATGGTAGTTAATTTTATGGATGATGTGAGTTTATTTTTTGCTTTTATTTTCAGGAAATTATACATTACATTGCAATCTTATTTTAACTAAAAATTCATTTTTAAGATATACCAGGATTGGTCAAAATTTGGTGAAGTTTCTAATTATTAGATTATTTCCATTTATTTTCAAGTTTCGAATATGTATTTCTTTGTTACTACAGTTCTGATCCATTGAATCCGGATGGAACTTCCACTCAATCTCAAAATTCACCCCCTAAGAATCAAATAGAATTAAACAAAAAAACCAATTAAATGTTTACCGTTCCTATTAATAGTGGACAAAGAGACGTTGAAGTTATCATGAAAAACTTTAATCCTTAGACAGTAGAATTTGTATTTGACATGTATAGTCTAGAAATGACTATTATGAAATTCAATTGATAATCTACTACCTAAATAGCAATTAATGCTTGGCCATATATATAATTAAAAAAATATGATGCCCGGTACATTAAGTGTATAAGCAAAAAACCAAAAATACAAAAGCAACCTTTTTACATAGAATAATATCTTCTTTACTTATGTATATGTATTTTCCTAATATAACACACAAAGTATCTCGAGTCTCCACCATATAATGAAACTTAATCGCATATATTCAACTAATGTGAGGCTTCAATATTGCAGAATAATTTATTGTCAAATCTATATACAATAATAAAATTAGAAATATAAAAAGTGATGCGATAGCGAAATACAATTATTATTTTTCCCCTTTGGGGGTGGGGGGGGGGCGGGGTTCTCATTTTCATTTTCCCCCGTTTATGTGCTATATTCAAAATATAAAAAAAAAACACTCATCTAATCCTCTTGATTATATTAAAGCAATCTTAAGAAACCAAGAAGTCATTTCTTTAAAAAAATTAAATGTAAAACTTAATGGTCTTTATTTTCATTATTCTTACAACCTTTTATCATCATAACACCTAAAATAATTAATGTCATATTCATGACATTATTTGTTATTTCATATCGTAGTCCTATAAATAGAGACAATAATGATCATATTAGCATTTTAATTTGTTATGTTTTCGGTGCTTATTATATTCATACTTTGGACTTGAAGAATAGGATGAAGGCTATTGAATGATGATTGACTTATGGGAGTAGATGTCGACCAGAGCTCGGAAGATTGTATATTGATTTCATATTTTATTTTTATTTTTTAATGATTATGATTGTAAAAATGACGTCGTATTATTTACTTTTTTTGTATGATCTCTCTATAATTACTCTTCATTTTATATATTATATGAATTTTTTATTATCGTAAGTCTATGATTTCTTTTCTTTCAAAATATAACTCATGATTTTGTTGAAAGTTTACTAACAAACCAAATATTCATAGATAGATAGAGATAGAGAGATACATATAGTAATATTTAATTTTAAAAGATGATATCTTATTATCTTTTATAACCGCGCGAAGCACGAATAAGTTCACAAGTAACTACATAACATAGAGGAAGTTGAGGTGGTTTTATGAATCGTCACTGTCCATATCATTCCAATTAAGTCCGTCTCAGTTCAATTTTATAAAAAAAAATGTTCCACTAGGACTAAAGGTCAAATTATTTTTTATGAATATATAGGAGATGGTGAATCTCCTTGACTTCTTCATGTGTTTGCTCTTTTACATTTTGAATCTTAGTGAAAATTGTGGTTTTGCCACCTACAAAGACTTCAAGTTAATTTA
Source organism: Solanum tuberosum (assembly GCF_000226075.1). NCBI lineage: Eukaryota > Viridiplantae > Streptophyta > Magnoliopsida > Solanales > Solanaceae > Solanum > Solanum tuberosum. The sequence goes on along the minus strand of NW_006238964.1, from coordinate 1,104,560 downwards.
CAATAATAGCTTAGTTGACAATCATTTTTTTCTTGATATTTAATGATTTTTTTAATGTATAGGGGTCTGGGCAAAAGGTAATGAGTTCCCGTGAATCCATTGGTTGTGTTCTAGATCTGTCACTGCCCCCATGGGTCTCTATCTTTGAGTTATAAGAATCTTCCTTACATTTATTTTGTTTGTTTGAAAAATACTCTCAAGTTTGGTTTGATTTTTTCTGTAGCTAGCTGGATTGATCTGTAATTATTTTTATTCCACTAGAATCAGTCATGATTGGTAACCATTTTCCGCCTTTTGATCTCTTTGAAGTAATTAACTCTGCTACTAGTATACTGATTAATATCCTATCTTATAAGCAACCTTATATTCTTCACTTAGCCAAAGGCACCTTCATATGTAATGTTGGAAATATTGTCATAATACTTCAGTTTATGTGCTGTAATATTTGTAGAATGACTAAATATTTCATGTAATTTGCATTTGAAACAGGCATCAATAGAAGTGATCTGGTTGTCCTAGAGAGCCACCTTGTATATTCCTTGGATAAAGAAAAAGCATCTGCACGATTATATCTTGTACAATCCACTAAGTTGGTGAATGAAGGTTTTACGATTCCTATTCGCGACATCATTGAAAGGTTGGTTCATTTCTCTACATATTCAAGTGCATGCTTCAAGAAATTAACGACAAAAACAATAATAAACTGGACCTTTAAAACCAAATACATCTCTTGTCAAATGTGAGTCTTGTTACCAATATTAATGCATAATATATAAATCTTTAATGTGCTCGTATGAGATCCAATTTTGCATTTTTTTATCAAGTAAAATTATTTTCATTCATAAACATGGTCAAACTAGGCGTATTCAAATGATATACTAAAAGGTAAAGAATCTACAAAATATGATTCTCTACAAATTCCATCCAATCGTCTATACAATAAGGAATTTTTTAATTACACCAAAAGAAAATGAAGAAACGGAGACTACTCCTCAACTGAGAGAAACTTGACTCTACACTTTCAAAAGCTCTCCTATTTCTCTCTCTCTCCACACCACCCATATTAACGCATGTGGAACCACGTTCTAAGCCCTTTATCTCCTCCTCCTTATCCTACTTTTCTAGCTGAACATCAAATCTTCACAGTTTTTGACATCGCCCAAAGAGTGCCAAACCACCTAAGCATATCCCACCATAGTTTCATGGTTTGCCACAATGAAGTAAAAGATGATCCAAATCCTCACCCGCATGTAACACCAACTGACGCAAGCAACTTTTCACTTTCTGAGATTTTTCGCTATCAAGATCACCCCTTTATTGGCCAAGTGAAGAGACCGTCCTTCCTCGGCACCTTTGGAACCCATATTGCATTACATGGGACTTCAACCTCCTCCCTAAATAATAGTTTCTCATCGAAGTACTTCATGCTGACGCTCCATTGTTTCCCAAGCCCCACCGCAAAACATCGAGATTATCCATCGAATTGACTTGCCTATGCAATAAGGCTAACAATATTTGAAGCTCATTCACTGCCCAATCTTGAAAATCCCTTCTAAATCTCAAGTCCCAAAAAGTCTCTCCATAGTTTGTCCCCCTAATTTGTTGAATTGTAGCATCAAATCTTTAATTCCAACGCCTCTCATTTTGTAGGAGTTGTGACAGGCTTCCACCGCACCAAGTGAAATTTTCTTGCCCCATTCGCTGCATCCCAAAGAAATCTTGTCTGAATCTTTTCCAGCTTTTTAGTGACCACAGTTGGAGCCTGAAACAAAGACATGTTGTTAGTGGGGATGCTCGATAATGTGCTCTTTATAAGCACTTCATTCTGCTTTTCGATATTTATCTTTTCTGCCACCCTGCTAGTCTCTTTTCAACCCTCTGAAAACCTGGTTTTCACACCGCATGATCCTTGTTCAAAGTACCTAACGATACTCCCAGGTATGTAGTCGGAAGAGTCCCAACCCTACAATCCAATACTCGAGCAAGCAATCCAAGGTCATTCACCTCTCGAACAGGAACAATCTCACACTTCCTCAAATTAATTTTATGACCTAACACTACCTGAAACCAAATGAGAACTTGTCCTAATCCAGTTGGGTCTCAACTGCATCACAAAGAAACATGGTATCATCAGCGCTCGTAGCTCCCTCCCATCAGGCATGGTGACAACGAATGAGGCATTCATACTTTTTTTGAATTCACTTCTATCTTGGAACTCAACAATAGTATTCATCACATCATTTTGCACTTGTATGAGCATAATTCAATTATGTTGATATATTGATGTGCTAAGTAGCCTGATAAGTGCATTTCATGGATGAAGGATCAAATTTTATAAGGAATTGATCTCTCCTTAGTTTATTTCATAATCTGTTAGAAAAGCTGAATTTTGCATTGCATAAATGAATATTACTTTAAATTTTATTTTTAGTACTATAAATATTGCTCCAATGTCGACCAATGGCTGATTTTCCCTTGAATCTGCTTCTGGAGTAGCTTGCAGGGTCCTTTAATCAAGAAAAAATCATGTGAATGGTCGGTTACTCCAGCTGTTGAGTATTTTCACTTGCTTCCCTACCGAGAGATTTTGTTGAATTGGCATTCTAGGTAGAAGTTTCATCTGGTTTCTTTTGTTATTTCTTTTCCTTCTTTTATTGCAAAATGTTTAGTCAAACATTGCCCTCTAGTCTCTGCAGCGAAAATGCTTTTTATTCTCAATTTAATGTGCTCCACGATGGAGCATACCTGTTTTCCTTCCAGTAGAAACTATCCTGTGATTTTTCTTTCTCTGACGGGATTTTCACAAACTTGATAATATTTCTATTCTGGTGGCATCGGAAGTGTCTTCCTGTGATTTGTATATAGAGGCTGCAGAGGCTTTGCTTGTAATAAGCGTATAGTTTTCCAGTCAGAAGTGGTATTTTTGGCCTTGTTCTTTGCTTGGGCCCTTTTCCCTGGGGCGTTGTAATAATTATGTATTGCTTCATTTGGGCCCAAATTAGTTGGACCCTTTGCTCCTGAAACACTAGCTTCATTGGGCCTGCTTACTTTTGCCTTTGAAGTACAGCAGAAGTACGTGGGTGGTCAGATAATTTCTTGTTTATTTCCTAGATATCTAGTTTCTGCTCTTTCAAAAGTATCGTGAGGAGGATATTAAGCATAGTTCCTTTTTTGTTGTAAATGGAGTTCTCATCACAGGGAGCGGTTGTCAAGTGGCTTGCAAGATCTACATGTAGAAGTGGTAGCTGTCCATGCATATGATGTACACGTTGGAGGTAGCTCCAGCGAGAAAGAAGTAAATCAGGTGAAAACTAACTCCTACAGTAACTACACTATAAGGAATTCCAAGAGATGCACCTTTTTCAAAGAAAGCTGGTGATAAATGACTTGTTTATCCAATTGGCTTGGTGGTCCTCATCAAGTATGTGTAGATGACTGATGTGATTATCATTTAGGCAGAGATAAAATCGTAACAATTTTTTCAGCATTTATTATCACCAAATGAATCGTATAGTGCCTATATGCTCTTTTCTATTTAATGTAGTACATGTGGAACTTTCTTCAATTATTTTCCCATCTCATAGTAATATTTTATCATATTTATTTGTTTATTTATGGTGGAATGGAGTAAGAGGGTGAATGATAGGATGATGGCTATTAAACTAGCTGTGGGAGGTCTGACCTTTGACGTAGTGCATAAGGGTTTCGATGACGAGTTCAAGAAGTGGTTTTGGGAGGATCTGGATGAGGTTGTGAGAGGTATCCCACACATCAGGAAGACATTTATGGGAGGTGATTTTAATGGTCATATAGGGAGCACTTTGAGGGGTTACGATGATGTGCATGGCGGTTTCTACTTTGGGGATAGGAACGAGGGGGTTATTGCGCAAAGGTTGTTGACTTTGTCATTTCTAACTCGAGTTTTCAGAAGAGGAACACTTGGTGACCTACCGTAGTGAGGTGGCTAAGACCCAAATAGACTACCTACTTCTTAAGAGGAGAGATGGAAGTTTATGTAAGGACTACAAGATTATCCCGAGCGAGAATCTAACAACCCAACATAAGAATTTGTTTAGATATTTAGAGTAAGAGGAAGAAGAGGGTTGTAAATGTGGAGGCTTGACAATGCCAAAGCTTTGGAGTTGGGAGAAGTTGATAGCTATGTGAGCTTGAGGGAGTAGCGGCCAGAAATAGTATGTGCACTAGGACAACTAACTGCATCAGATAAGCAATAGCTTCTTGATATTTATGCGACTGTAAAAAGGAGTCGACTACAGTTTCCTAAAGACAAGACACAAGTTTTTAGACAGTGAGACATTTACAAACATAACCCGTGTTAGGTTGCTTAAGTTTACTTTTAAACTATGTGTCGCTGAAGTATCAAAAAACAAGAAAGTGTCATCCTAAATATTATATTGCTATATTAGAAGAGCTACATAGAAAACAAATTACACCAATTCAATTGATTATGTATAACTTACAAAATGTTGTAGTTTCCTTCAAAAATTTCAATTATTCTTTACTTACATATGGTTTTAAAATTCAATTGAAATGAAGCATACGTGCAACACACATGTCTAGAGACTAGTAATAAATAAAACTAGGAGGAAAAAGAAGCATATAAGATGCTCCAAACTTCTAAAAAAGCAAGACAATGCTCACTTGGGCATATGTGCAGATCTCTTCACATGCCCAAACATCAAATTTCCTCTGTTTGTCCACCACGAAGTCTAGTCCCTCACCTTATCTTGAAAAAACATTGAATTCATGATAACTATTCATTTTAAGTTAAAGGCCTCTTGTTTGATTAAATGACTGGACTATGCCATGTCATGCTTTTCTTAATAAAAGGGCATTTTTAGCCCTAAAAATAAAATTGAGGCCATTTTTGAACCATAAGGTGAAAGGAGGGAATTTTTGTTACGCGAAGGACATTTTTTATCCTTTTCCACATGACGTGTTTAAGACCACAAGATTAAAGTGCATTTGGTACATTCTACATATCAATGAGTTCAAATCACAGGATTCAATAGTCCTCTTTACTTTTTTAAACTTTGTGCCAAGTCAAAACGGACAAACAAATTGAAATGGAGGAAGTAATAATTTCTGAGTAATAACTTTGAATTACCTGCAAGTTTTGTTATCACATCATCCTTTCAGAGTCTATTTTATGGACGAAAATGTTTGCGAGTATTCAATATTCAAGCATGTTGACAGGAGAATGTGGCTCCACCCATGATTAAGTCGTGCATTACTGATTACGATGATGAAAAGATTGTTGAAGCAAAAAGAAGAAGAGTTATGCAAGGAGTCTCTGCAGTAGGCCTGTCTCAGTTGGGTTCCCAACAATCTGAGGATGGAGCAACCACTTTGGCTTCAAAGGAATATGCAATATCACAATCTGCCTTGACTGTTCTTCGCTGGAAAAGAGAGAAACTGGTAACTGCCTCTGATATTGCTATTCTTCCTACGTCTTCCTAGGTGTATGCCATTTCTAGTTTCCATGTTGACAATCTTTGATTCTATGGTTAATAAATATGGCTGCTCGTTTCACTTTTGGAAAAATTGTTAAATGTTGGATCAGAATTTGCAAATGAAACTTTGGGTATTACATTTTCTGGACCTCCTAAAAAGAGAATTTGCACTAGTTGATCTGACAAGAGACTAATATCCTATTCCCTTTCAATGATTTTTTTCCCCAATTTTCCTTGACGAACTCTCGACTCGTTTTCAAGAATGTTCCCTTCACGACCACCAAGATAGGTATAGTAATTTGATCTTTTAATCACCCATTTTTTGGAAACCATTTTTAGGGGCTTCTGCCTTACACTCGGAGGATTGGATTGCCTGAATCACGAGTCTTACGATCACCTCATTGATAAAAAGTCGAGAGAACAACTTTTTATGAAAATCTTATTCAAAGGCGAACAGCCCTTAAACAAAAAGGTCCCACCTCCTTTGAGCCTACTGTCCCTTCTCCTATACCTGGTTACTTCTCGCTCATTTAAGTATACTTCGTTTCCCAGGACGAGCAACTCCTTTCTTCCTTCTAATTGATAAGAAAACTGTTTTTCTTTTACCTCAGGTTTAGATTTTATTTTAATAGTTATTTGTTTCCTGCATGAAGCGTCTGTTAATCAACTGGAGGAATCAACTGAAAATTCCTCCTGTTGGTTGTCCTGAGTTAGGATAACATCTTTGAGGGTTGCCCATGAGAAGCATTTGACTTTGGTTGGGATTTTGGTCTCTTAAATTAGTTTCCAAGCCCATTGATCTATCGTTCCACTTGATGTGCACAGCCTACTATATCCTTCCTTAGTTTGGATTCCTTTTTCAGAGCAACTCCATCATAAGCTATCTGGGACTGGAGGATACATTGAAACTCCTTCAAGTACTTTAATAAATCAGTAAGCTCATTTAGTTTCCAGTCGTATATGTTCCTCCTGAAGTGAGGGACTCATATTTCACCTACTCTGTTTTGTGCCACTGAAGAGTCTGGGTCAGAAGCTAAGTGATAGAGGTTAGAATGGGAGGTTCTGAGGGGTTGATTGTTAAGCCACCTGTCCTTCCAGAATTTTGACTGTGTTGCCATTTCCAGTCCTGAAGGACACCTCTTGAAAGAATTCATCTTTCAGGTTGTTATCATACTTCCAAGGTCCAACTCCATGTGGAGCTCTATTCTGTTTTGTGTTCCTTTTGTCCTGACTCCCGTATTTGGCAGTCACAACCTCTTTCCATAAGCTTGCTGGTTCTTGAGCATACCACCACCACCATTTCATTAGCGGACTCTTGTTGTGCTTCTACAAATCTCTAATTCCCAGTACTCCCAGTTGCTTTGACATAATCACATTTTACCACTTCACTAGATGGATCTTTTGGCCTTCATTGTTCCCCTTCCATAGGTCCATAGGAAGGACCTTCTGATTTGTTTAGTTGTTTCTGCACCTTGAACAGTGACATGATGTAGGTGGGAATACTGTCAAAAAAAGACATTGCATCGTCCAATTTGCCTGCCTTTTCTCATTTTTTCTCAGTAACTTCATTCCAGACATGTACTGCTTTGAACTTTGCACTTACAGGAAGACCCAGGTAAGTTGTATGCCACAACCCATAATGGTAGCTGTTTCACTCCACTTTTCTGTTTCTTATGTGTTTCTATTTTTGCGTGCTGTGTATGATAGGGGTGGTGGTGTTCCTGTTCATGCTCAGATTGGACATGGAAGACCATCTGTGTGAAGGTTTAAGGAAGTCCACATTTTTAGTTTTCTTGATATGGTGATAGAAATGGTAGAAAACTGTGGATTATGATTTAGGTCCCTAATGTGCCGTCAAATTTTGAGATATTCACTTTCTTTCTATATTACTTTCAGCATTATCAGCTACGCATTTTGGAAGATGAGATTGCTTTGTGCAATAAAACTATTCAGACAGAATTAAATGGTACGATCTTTTCTCCATTGCTAGCGTGTTTCATCTGAATCAATGAATATTAGATTCTTTCCTGAAAGTTAGATTCTTATTAGGCAGGAAGTTCTTTTGTTTCCTTTAAGGCATTACATAGATTGATGTGAATGCAAAGCAACAAACTGCCAGTTGAAGGTTCCATGTATCATCAGTTTTTTTCTTTTTCTTTTTTTTGTTCTCATATATTCTTGTATTGCTATCTATCTTGTTATTTACAACTTGAAAAAATCAGAAATGAAACTTCCCTTCTCGTGTTTATTTTCCTGTTTGCTCTTCTTCAAGGATCATATTGTTCCTTACGAGTTGGTAAGGGTTTGTTTTTCTTGTTTTCCTGCCATGACAGTAGTATTTTGTTCTTCAAAGGAGGAAAGAAAATTTGATTATTCCTCAACTAGTTATCTTCAATCAAACACCTTCTCTGTTCCTTTTAGAGACGCAGGCCCAACATGGATCTAAAAGTTGCATTTTTGATAAGTTTAAAAATTTAATGAGATAAATCGAGACCTATTTGTTTCTTAAAAAAATGATAAATAACGAAAGGAGTATCTTTTATTAGAAATAGCTGACATTTTTGTGTCACTTTAATTAGAACTGAGAAAAAGAATGGGCAGAAACTATTCTGGTACCTTTTCTCTTATGACAGGTGACATTATCTGTTGCTAATATTTGATGTTTCAATACCCATTATGATACTTTATGTCAGCCTTTGGGAGACTTTTCAGTTGAATAGCATCAGTTTAATCCAATTGGACTGTGAACTGTCAGCATGATTTCCTTCTTAATATGTACGCAGGGGGTGAAAATGAAGCTCTTATAGATGGCTGTAATGACATGTGTATAGAGGACGAAGACAGTACCAATCAACTGGTAGAAGACTCATGTACTATTCAATATAGCAATGGAAAAAGATTGTCCGAGGCTATTCTTACTTTGCAAAACCAATGTCAGGCAAGATGAGGCATCCAAATTTGACACATTTTTTTTTTTTCGCTTTCTTATTTTCTGTCTGTCTTGTTTTTTCTTCTTGAGAATGGTAACCGTTAATCTCTATATCCACATGTATACTACATCAGAATATGTTGTCCCCCTTCAAAAGTATTACAACTTACAACTAGATCACCTATTTGTTGCTTTTCCTACAAATACTCTAGAACATCAAAGTAATGAAATATGAGCTAACAGTTCTTGTTTACACCAAAAGTAATAAAGAGCTAAGCAATTCGTCTTGAACCTCTGCAAATTGCTCAGCTTGTCCTCAAAACATCTTTGATTTATTTCTCTCCATACTGTCCACCAAATACATGCTGGGACAATTCCATATCTTCTCCTTTTTGGTGCATTGCCGTCACCGTTCCAGCAATTTAGAACTCCTTTTATGCTCCCTGGCTTCACCTACCTAATCTTTCTCAGGCGGATGAACATCTTCCATAGTTGATCTGTCACTTGCATGTAAAAAAAGATGGTTAAGTCTTAGCTTGCTCCCCACATAAGAAGCATCTAGAGCATAGGTAAAAACTTCTTTTGTTCAGGTTCTCATGGGTCTATGCTTGCTTCCTTTGCCAAAAGTCAGGTAAAATAGTTCACTTTATAAGGAACTTTTGTTTTCTAAATCGTCTTCCATTACCAACTTTCCTACTTAAGATTTAATGAGTTTAGGTCCTTATATGCTGAACTAACAGAGAAGAACAGCCCTTTGATATCTTTCTGCCATACCATAGTATCGCTTTCCCCAGATAAGCTATTGAAAGGTGAAAACTGTGTTGTAGAAGGCTGCTATTCTTTCCATTTCGCGATCATTCAAATGTCTACTGTTTGTCCTCTGTTATTGGAAATTTTCTTCATGTTTGATATTTCTAAGATTTCCTTCAATATACATCGGAAGTCATTGTTGAGACACATATTGGACATGCTTGTTTTATTGAACTAAGAAAGATGAAGTACTTGTTTTGACTTGCATGCATTTGTTCGTTGTATAAAATTTTGTAATGGGTTACCATATGGCATACTGAAAACTTTCAACTGGTTATTTCTTCCTGAAATCAATTCACTGTTTTACATGTAAAATTTTGGGCTAGCTCAGCTGTCAATACGCGACTCATGACTTGAAAAGAAGACAGCAGTATTTTCCAGTATGTCAGTGTGATTTTTGGTATCAGAATAGTTTGTATTATTCATCAGAAGAGTATACAATTTATTTAAGAAAACAAATCAATTAAAAGAGGAAACTTAATTCCTTAATTTTAGATGATCCAAGAGTTGAGCGATAATTCTGATCTAATTCCTAAGAATCTGAAATCTTCCTAACTTATTTGGTCCAGTTTGATATCTTTAGTTCCTCCATTTTCTTAAGCCAAATCATCTCATAGATTCCAGGATCAACCTTATGCTTGGTGTCCAAATTATATTTAGGGTTTTGGTTTTCAAACTAAATGAACAGCTCATGTGTGGCTAGGGTTATCCCAAGGCTGTAAACCCCTCCAAATCGACCACTCTGACATTATTCTTATCAAGAAGGAAAAAAAAAGCATTCACTCCATAGGAAAAAAAACCACTCTGACAGTATTCGGTGCTAGTTTTTGACCGTAGCTTAATTATAGTGTATCTATGAGCTTGAGGGGATCAGCAGACTGAGAAAGTCAAGTGGAATGTATTTATATTTGATTAATGAAGATTTTATTGATGAGGGACAGCACCAATGCAATACTAGTGTATGTTTATTTACAAATATAGTATTTGGTTATATTAGTTGTCTACAAATACATGAAAAGATGAATGTGATTCTCCCACTAATGCTTTAGAAATGATGTAGTTTCACATTCCTGTTGTGAATTACTTGTCCTAAAAGTATTAGTGTCTTTTATTCTTTGTTCCAATTTTTACTTGCTGGATAATTGTAACATGCATGCATTTATGTTTGAATTCTATGTCCGCAGCAACTGGATCAATTGTGCTGCAGTAATAATTGGGTATTGCCAACATATCAAGTCTTTCCACTTGAGGGTAAGATGTTAAAACTTTCCCATGTACCTCAAAAGTCTATATTTTATATCAATTAGGATACATGCTATTGTGCTATTGATGGAAATGATTGGACATTTGATGAGATCTAGCCTAAGGAAAAAATCTATTCTAAACTTTTGACCATTTTCCATCCAACTTTTTTTGTATTTGTTTGATTTTGATGAATCAATGGATCTTGGGCGTAACTCAACCTCAATAGCGCTCATGAGGGAATGATTGCTCATGACCTTGTAAGGAGACCACAACTCATTCCCTCAACCAATGTTGGACTTAACACACCCCTATACACCTAGTACTGGACAACTGGAGCATGGAGAATATAAGGCGTCAAGAAAGTAGTCTATCCTTGTGGGGACACACTTTTTTCTTGGTGAGAAATTAGAAGGGGAAGAGAAGAGAATTTGGAAATTAATGTCTTGATTATTCCCTCAAGCTAATGGGATTAAATAGTGGTTACAAAAAATGTATTAAGGTAAGAAACTGATAAAAATATTACACTATCTCCTGATTGCCTAATTATGAGGATTTGGCGATTCAGCCCACACTATCTAATCATACAATATTTAACACTATATTGCTTTCATGGTGGGATATGCAAGTAGGAAAACAAAGGGAGGGATGCTCTGTCAGGGAGAAGCTATTGTTCCTTTACCATCTTGCAGTTGGTTAAGGGGCTGTATTACAGGCAATGTAGTTATCAATTGCCAAATGGTATAGCCCCTCCACTAGAAGGCTTGTCGTAGACTTGGTTAAACCTCTTAACTTTTAGTGTTTTTTCTTTCCTATTGTCGTCTCAATTAACCGAGAACTCCAATTCTAAAATGTTTTGCAAAGTTGAGCTAATCCTTGTCAGTGTTTTCCCCTGTTAAGGTGGATTTCTTGCCAAGGTCATTGTAAAAGCTGCAGATTCAAAAGTTATCAGTAAAAGCAAGATCTGTGAGAGTCCGCGCAAAGCAAGGGAATCCGCTGCTGCACACATGATTTCAAGCTTTCAAAAGTGAGAGTCCGCGTGAAACAAGGGAGTTTGCTGCTGAAAACATGAATGCAAGAGTAGCTCCGTGGTAGTTCAGAATCCATAGCTTTGCATTCGCTATGGCTCTTTGCAAGTTGTACCAAAGATTGAATCTGTCCCAACATTTTCCTGTGTAAAATCAACTCAAGACATGTACTCGTAAGTTAAAATATGTAAGAATGTGTAAACTTATCGACTCTAGTTATGAAGCTGTTGTCGACTCTAAGATATATGCTTGTCGATAATGCTCAGCACCAAATAGATAATGGCGCCTATAAGTTGTTGTCTGGCTATCTACGTAGTATGTCAACGATGCCTAAAGAAAGGCTCAGGGTAGATAAACAGGGCATGAGAGATAACGAAGCCAATTTCTTTCAAATTTCAACTCTGTCCCAACAAAGAAAGAAAAAATTGCAATATTACAGATCGGGTTAAAAGTAGCAAATTTGATTTTTTCCTTTGTATTGAGCAGTGGGAGTTAATTCCTTTTCTGTAGTAAACATCTAAAGTGAATGTATTTTACAGCAGTTTCCATATTTTGGTAAATTGTTGATGATTTTTCAAAGCTATGGTCTATTGGTCTCTATAACAACATTTTTACGGTAAGAACCCACCTTTATTTTTCTATAAGAAACCACTTATTAAAAAATATCAATTTTTCATGTTATATCATGTAAGCATATTTTGTATAACAATATACCCTATTAAAAACTAAAAATTATCTGAACAAACTTTGCCGTTGCGAAAAAGTTTGGGTGTACTTCAAAATTGCAAGTGTCATCATACTAGTATATAAGTTTAATGACCATTTCATTTTGGAATGAGATATTTCCCGTCACTCCCTCCGGATTTATATGGAAGATTTGATCTTTGCTCACTACATTTTCAAAAACATTAACTCAATATTAATAAATTGACGTAATAGAAAAAGAAAAATTATCCTTCCTTGAATTGTCAAAAAAATGACTAGTAAAAATAGAAATCAAATTAGACAATATTTGACAAGTATATCCAAACAGAGGAAGTAATTAACACCTCCGATTTAAACTTAAATTTGAGCGGAAACTTATACCATACGAAGACCACTAAACCAAATTAAAGTGAAATTGACGCTTTCTGCTCCAATTTCACAATCAACTGGAAAGAAAAACTACACTTTTTTTTAATCCAATATCAATCAAATTCAAAATCTACTGACATAACACACAGCATATGTTCCATAGACAAAACTTTTACGTCTGCTCCAAGTCGCAAGTACTAAGGGCTTGTTTCTTCTCCCCAATATCTCATCGTGTTAAGTCTGGCGCTCTCTTTTATGCTACACGGTGTGTGAACATACATGGCCTCTCATAGCATTTTCATAACAGAATCTGAGAGGGTAATGACAGCAGACTAAGGACTCCAACCCAAGGATAATTTCCGTCTCTTGTATCCCTTTGAACACTGCAAGGACCTTTACATGAGAGAGATTGAATGAGCAGTACAAAGAATGGGGCAGTGATAGGGAACTGTCACAGCCAGAGAAGGTGACAACCAAGGTTGTGGTGATATGAGGGTTTCTGTGACTTGGGGGGAGGGGAAACGAGAAGGGGTGGAATCTGGCAAGAGAGAGGAAATAAAGCATGGTTGAGCAACTACTTGGTGTGGTATTGTGATAAAGAACCTCAAATACCAAAAAGACAAAAACCAAGGGAACAGGGAGTCAAACACAAGCTGGAAACAAGAGAACCATAAAACACATAGGCAAATGTTTTAGTAGAAAACAGTATCAAACACATTCTTCCTCTTTATCCTATTTAAGTATATTTTCAAGTCTTAAACACAATCTTTTTTATATCCAAAGTCTAACACAATCTTTTTTTCAGAATGAAATCTAACACAATCTTAGCAGTAGTAGCACATGAAATTCAGACACCAACAATTGTCAATAAAAACTGCCATCAGAGGGGGTGAAACTCAGAATCATTTCAAAGTCCCATCCTTTGCTTATCCAAGGCATGAAACTCAAAGCCCTTGCGCAATTACCCAAACATCATATGGCAGTACAAATAGCTCGAAACAAAGAGAACCAAAAACATATAGACAGTAGGGAAATATGCAGGTAAAGAGAAAGAAAGATGGTATTTTTTTCCTCCAAAGTGTCATTGAGCTCCTCCATGAAACAGAGAATCAAAACTACTCTTCTTAACACTTAACGTTTTAGTACATATAGAGAGAAATATCCAAGTCTAACACAACCTTAGCAGCACTAGCACATAAAATTCAGACACTTGACAACAATCATTGATAAAAACGGCCATCAGAAGGGGTGAAAACTCAGTATCATTTCAAAGTTCCATCCTTTAGATATTAATGGCATGGAACTCAAAGCCCTTGCGCAATTACCCAAACATCATATGGCAGTACAAATAGCTCGAAACAAAGAGAACCAAAAACATATAGACAGTAGGGAAATATGCAGGTAAAGAGAAAGAAAGATGGTATTTTTTTCCTCCAAAGTGTCATTGAGCTCCTCCATGAAACAGAGAATCAAAACTACTCTTCTTAACACTTAACGTTTTAGTACATATAGAGAGAAATATCCAAGTCTAACACAACCTTAGCAGCACTAGCACATAAAATTCAGACACTTGACAACAATCATTGATAAAAACGGCCATCAGAAGGGGTGAAAACTCAGTATCATTTCAAAGTTCCATCCTTTAGATATTAATGGCATGGAACTCAAAGCCCTTGCGCAATTACCCAAACATCATGTGGCAGTACAAAGAGCAGGATCTGAGACAACCAAAAACATATAGACAATATGGAAATATGGAGGTCAGTATAGTGAAAGAAAAGATGATATTTTTTTCCTCCAAAATGACAATCAGCTCCTCCATAAAACAGCGAATCAAAACTAGTCTTCTTATTACTTAGCATATATAGATATAGATAAGCAGTCTTGACAACAATCATTAATAAAAAAATGCCATCAGAAGGGGTGGAACTCAGGATCATTTCAAAGTTCCATCCATTGCTTATCAACAGTATGGAACTCAAAGCCCTTGCGCAATTACCCAAACATCATATGGCAGTACAAAGAGCTGGAAACGAGACAGCCAGAAGCATTTAAACAACAGGGAAAATTCAGCTACTTGATGTCTCGAGTCCTTCCACAGATACTTCACAAAACATATACATACACATGCGATTAATAACTGGCAGAGTTTTATTCATGAGAACCACAATTAATTTCCATCAACTAGCTGGAGCTTGCCATCAAGAGCACACTCTTCAATACAGTAACACAAGAAAAAGGATCTAAACACGGAGAAAACACATTCTATCATCTGTATAAATCTGTCAACACATACATGGACAAAATAAGTAATGAAACAATCATATCAAGATTCAGTTTCTTTCAACCTTATTCAAGAGAAAATCTCCTCTAAACCTAGTTTCAGAATATATATTCAATAAAATTGTTAAAATATATCTAGAAAGCATGAAACTTTCATGCCAAATTACATTACTGGGCAGTGCGAGAACACAATTTCTCAAGGTATTATCAAAATTTTTGAAACAAATAACAGCTACCAAGATTGAGGTCATAAATCCAAAAGCAAACCAGCACAAATCTTAGATCGGTACATATCGTTTTAGCGCCTGTTTTCCAGTCACCCCCAAGCCAACAACGACGCCGCCAATAACTCCAGCCACGGCAGCTGACCTTAGCCCCGAAGCCGCCCTGTAGAACGCACCAGTCCCCAAGCCAGCAACCACGCTGTTGATAACATCATCCGTATCCCTAATAGCAACCATTCCACTCTCCATCCCAGCATAAAGCAACCCAATAACACCAGCTCGATTTCCAAACTTCCGGCCTGTATGACCCGACGCATTCAGGATTCTATTGATCCTGAGCTTCGTAGTATCACCTGGCTCTGAAGCTTTCACACCTTCAACAAATCCTTTACCGGCACCGACAACAGCACCAGAGAGATAACCGATACCAGTGTAGTAAGTTAAATTCTCTCCCCATGATCTACGCTGAGCAACAGATTCCTCCTGAAACAGAAACTCAGGCGAGGTAGGAAGCTTATAAAGTGTTTTGATTGGAACTTGTAGGTCTTGGTAAGGGTTATAGAGCCGGCGATTCTTTCCGTCGTCGTTGTCTCCGGTGTGATTAGGTGATTGGTGTTGTTGATACGCCATGGGCTCCTTCCTGGTTTGTTCTAGGGTTTTGAGCTAGGGTTTTGCTATTTTCCCGATCGCAGAGAACCCAAGAGGAGAAAAAATTGGTTCTTTTTTCTTGTATATTACACTATTCCAGAATGTGGCTGCGTTTAATTACGGCGAGTTTTTAATAAAAATCGGTCCGGTTTAGGTCTGCGTGTTTTGGTGAACCGGTTCATATAACTTGGACTTTGACCGGTTCAATTTTAGTGACTAGTCGATTTTCGAATCTATATTCGCATCCCACCTCTGATATCAGAGTGAGTTTTTGACATCTAGAAGATTACATCTAAATGAAAGATGTTGCCACATATAATGATTAATCCATCATGTTTAATATAATTCAAGATGGAATTGATGCAACATAAATCTAAATATTTCAATTTGTCTTCTTAATACAGAGTATAACAATTTTTGGTTGGATTTGAATTCTGTTAGTCGAACGATCAAAAACATAAATATAGTACCCTCCGTTTCACAAAGAATGACCTGGTTTGATTTGGCACGGAGTTTAAGTAAATAAAGAAGACTTTTGAATCTTGTGGTCCTAAATTAAAGTTATGTCAAATGTACAAAATTGTCCTTAATCTTGTGGTCTTAAACATGCCACGTGGAAAGCAAAAAGTAAAATGTTACCAAAAAAGGAAAGAGGTCATTCTTTTTTAAACTGACTAAAAAAGAAAGGAAGTCATTCTTTGTGAAACGGAGGTAGTACTTAGTATTTAATTAAGGTCATCTTCATTGAATATCATAGGAACTAAAACGGGAATAATGTGATAACATAGGAAACAAAAAAGTTTTTTTTTTCCTTTGAAATTATTTCATTTTTAAGTTTTCTCTTTTATGTTTTGTTGGTTGAAAACAAAAAGTGGCCAAACATAACTTGGATTACCAATTTAAGTGTAATTGTATATTTAAAGGATGAAATTAGACAAACCAAATACTTAAGGGAGTATTTATTAAGGTTTAAATGACAGCTGTGACAGTCCTACGTGGCCGTTTTCACAGCCGTCTCCCGTGTACGTCGTCGTTTTAGCTTACTTCATCCAAAATCTCCTAACAACCAACCGTAAGCGTGGGGGATTTGGGTGGCGTAAAAATGCATGCAGCCGGTGCTCCTCCTGTTACGGTGTGGCCGGCGAAGTGGGAAGGTATTTCAGCGCCACGTGTAAGCCGGAGATATTTGAGTATTCGATTTCGGACTTCATTTTACAGTCAGAGTGAAAACCACCATTACAGCAGAAGGTCTCAACAGTACTGGGATAAGTTCTACAAGCTCCACAAAAACAAGGTAACAAGTTTAAAAAGAAATTCAAATCTTCGATTTTATCTCGAGTAACCGGTAAAATTGTTGTAATGTGATCGGGACCAGGTAAACAGCCTCTTGCAGAAATGCAAGTACCATAGATCTTGTAGTTCAGTTTTTCCCTGGACCCTGTGTATACTGGTAGCTTTAGTGCACCGGGCTGCTCTTTTATATTGTTGAATTCAGTGACGTACATTTGCACATTGGGCAGTTTTTCAAGGACCGACACTACTTGGAGAAGGATTGGGGAAGATATTTTGATGATGAAATTGAATCTTCCAATGGGAAGGTTGTCTTAGAGGTAATTTCATTATCTTACTGTAGTAGTAGTTACCTGAAAAGTTCAACTGAATAGACATTGGCAGGTGGGTTGTGGAGCGGGGAATACGATTTTTCCTCTCATAGCTGCGTTTCCGAAGCTCTATGTTCACGCCTGTGATTTCTCAGCTAAAGCAGTAACCCTCGTTAAGGTTTGTCAACTTTCTTATGTTATTATGTCATCAACAGTAACCTAACTTAATCATAATATTCCCTAGACGTTGAACAAATATACGTAAAGAATCAGTTTTTAGCTACATGTTATACGACAACAACAGTGTAATCTCACAAGTTCGATCCGGGGAGGGTGGTGTGTACGCAGTGTTACCCCTGGCTTTTGGCTACAAGTTATAGTATTTGGGAATTTGTTGGTATTTGCTCTGTCACTGTTTAACGGCTAAGGAGTCCTTCCAATATGGTATGAGTCGTATGAAAAGTAATTCGATTTGAGATGACTCACCATCCGAAAAATTGCTACAATTTAGTGCTGAAAGAGTGAGGTCCTCAATGGAACTCTAAGTTGCTTAGCATGGATCACATCTAAATGTTCTTCTTTTGTGTAGAGGAATTTTTCACATCTTTGAGATCCTTTATCTGCAAATTTCTAAAATCATTACCAGTAGTAAAAGTAATTCAAGTGTTATGGTTACTTTACGCCTGTAGCATTGCCTGTAATCTTGTTGGGATCTCAGTCAGTACACCGGTCCTTTTATCTTAGGTTAGCTGCTATATCAGTTTCTGTTCTCTGACTTTTTAGCTTCCATTAAATTAGTCTATTGGTTAAGATCAGCAATCTTAAAATATTTCATTTCTTATTTATCACTTTGTCATTTGCATTTAAGTTTACAGTATTTCACCTGCATTGCATTTACTGTAGTCTGCTTAGGATCTCATTGAGCACCTACAGGCTACATTGTTCTCTCGATGACTGTAATTTCAAATTTTATTCTTCAAATTTGTGAGCTTCCATTTGATAAGTCTGTTATTTGCATTTAAGTAATATATCTGAGGAACTATGCTTGTTCTCTACGTACAACAAACTCAAGAGTATAATCCTTTCTTTTCTATGACATGCTTGTGGCGTAAAGCTACTTATCCTATATGATGGAGTCCCGTGCAAACACCTAAGTCTATTTATCATATATGATGCAGTCACATGCAAATTACAGTTCGGAAAAGATTAATGTCTTTGTCTGTGATGCTGCAAAGGATGATCTCTGTGCTAATGTCGTGCCTTTTACTGTTGATGTTGTAACCTTGGTAAGTGAAGGGAGTAAGTAATAATCATCAAATTTGAATATGTATTAAGTGCTTAAAGCATAGTGTTTCGCCTAAGAGCAATCTAATAAACCGTATCTCCTTCCTTTGGGAAAAATATATGCCTACATGAGCATCTAACTCCTTTAAGTAGATTTTTACATTGTCTGCAGTTTCACCATGCAAGATGGCTTCAATTCTGGAGAACTGTAAGCAAGTACTAAAGGTAATACATGAGCTATGGAGATGTCTTACCTCATTTTGTTTTTTCTTTCTCTATTATTTGACAATTTAATGGGTGTGCCATGCTATTGCGATCTCATTTTGCAGCCAAATGGTCACATTCTTTTACGAGATTATGCAGTTGGTGATTCTGCTCAGGTAAAGCCCTGTATGTGGCCTTTGAATCTTCATATATAAATGATGATGCGAGAGAGTTCCCCATGTCTAGCTTCTTCTTTTCTCAAACCAGAGTTACATTCTTAACTTGAAATAGGTTGAACATATGAGATACATAAGACAAGACACGTGATCTACTCTGCTGGTCAAGGTTAGAAGTGGAAAGAAGTTGCAGTTGGGGGAAATGGGATCTCGCTTACTAAGAAAAAAAAAAACAATTTCTTTTCCCAGGGGTCTAAAAGAGAGAAATTGGATATGTATAGTCATTCATCTTATAAATTGTTGAAGGCTAAGATTAGGTATTTCTTCACTGTTCTTCGAGTCTGGAACTGGAAGTAATTTTTTGGCATGGAATTTACACTACAAATGTTTCAGGTGAAACTGCATGATAGAAACCAGATGATTAGTGAGAACTTTTATTTCCGAGGAGACGGAACTGTAAGTATTTTCCGGGGTTTGTTGGGTTATACATGATGTCACACTCTTATATCAACTTTAATCAAATCCTGTCATTATGGTCTCAGTGTTCATTTTACTTTTCCGAGACTTACACGTCAACCTTGTTTCAAAGCGCTGGTTTTGCAATTGTGGATATTAACACATACTGCAAGGAAATTACGAATCATTCTCGGAATATTACCATGCAGCGGTATATCTCTCTTGATTCCTTTCCCTTGATCCTAACCTATTTGTGACTGACTGTACTATCATCATCTATTAAAAAGGGAACATGAATTCTTTAATCAACAAAGTAGAGATCATCCTTGTTGTCATTAGTTTTTCTGGATAGGCTCATTCACCTCAATAGCAGTGATCTTTGTTCTATTAACATCTACCGAAATTAAGTTAGATATTGGACATGAATACCTACTTAGGGAGGAAGTGTAAGATAAACGGATCGTAGAAAAGCATTTCTTTGGTATCAGTGTATTGATATATTCACATGTTTTTGCTCTGTTAAATGCTCTACCAGACTACTACCTCCTGAAACTTTTGTATTCTGAAACTAAGAATTCAAACTAACTTAAGCCTTATTGGTTTTGACTCTCCTGAGAATTCAAACACATTGTGCTTACTTGACTCCATATGCTTAGGCGCTGGATACGTGGCATATTTGGTCGTTCATGATTACGAGTTCTTTTCTCCTCTTCCATTGTGGATTCAAAGTCGATAATCCAAAAAATTAGACGATGGCACGCCATTTGTACCCTGGATCCTAAACCCTGAACTCTGAAGTTTGTATTGTAGAGCAGCCATCATTGATGAGGCTTGTAAACCTGGGAGGATATACTTGACAAGCTAGCATCTGAAGTCTAGAAGCAATGATGAAGAGTGTATTTGATACGACTGAAATTATTTTTCCTGGAAAATGTTTTCTGATTTTTGGTTGGAGAGCGAAAACTATTTTCCAGAAAAACAGTTGATTAAAGATTGATAACATGTTTGCAAACCGGATAATGTGTTGAAATATTTTAGTACTAAGTTTGGTATTAATGTGGAAGTGTTGGTTAACGAAGGAAAATGACTTCTGTACATAATACCAAGAAGTGATTTTTCTCCTCTTGGTGGAAAATATAAAAATATCTTATATTATACCAAACACACCTACCACCCAAAGATTCAAGAGGATTTTCTGTGCCTATTACTGCCTGATTTAGATATTTTTTTCATGTAGTGTATCTCTTTGCAGTGCTAGAGACAGATATTATTCAATAAAGTACTATATATTTAGAAGATTATTCAACGTTTTTATATCTTCTATACTTTTACATAGAGCTGTCAATATGGGCTGACCCATCCCATTTGGATTAACTCATACATGCTTTGAAATTTGACGGGTCAGGCCGGGCTAGCCCATTTTTTATGTGGGCCAGAAAATGGTCGGCACAGCCCACAAGTACGTGGGCTATGGGCTTGTTGGGACAGCTCTCTTTTCGTAAAAATATATTTTTATAATTTTTTAAATTAAATTATAATTTAAAAATATTATCATAAATATCGACAAGATAATATTACATGGTGTTAGTGTTACTACTTGTTAATCAAATCCACAAATAAAATTATCTTTATAATATTTATTAAGTTTGATTTAAAGTAAAATCATAAATAGCTAAATAAAAATATTAACCTAATTGTTTTTCAATGATCATAATAAAACACAAAAACTATGACAATATTCTATAGGCTATGGCCTATATACGTAGTGATTCCTAGAGATTTTGGGAAATTTTTATTTTATGTAATACATATTTTATAAATATAATTTGTATTTAAATTGTAATATTTCAAACTTTAAACTGATTTTGAGTTTAGCTTGTTATTTTTAATACTCTATTTTATTTTTTATTTTTTATTTTTTAATTGATTTTTATTTGGCCCACGGGCCGACCCTATATATATTTGGATAAACTACATAATTAGACATACTTAACTACTATATATACATATGTTACCTATAGTTTAAAAATATTACTCATAATACCACTTTTTAATAATTATACCATATATTTTAAAAA
>NW_006238964.1:1066086-1082937 GCF_000226075.1 Solanum tuberosum | reverse complement strand
AGATGAAGAGGTTAATCCAAATTAATAAATCGTGTATCTCGGCTTGAATACATGTATCTCGTCATTAATGATTTAAGTTGATGAAGAAGATGAAGATGTTAATTCAAATTAATAAATCGTGTA
Organism: Solanum tuberosum; assembly: GCF_000226075.1. Taxonomy (NCBI): domain Eukaryota; kingdom Viridiplantae; phylum Streptophyta; class Magnoliopsida; order Solanales; family Solanaceae; genus Solanum; species Solanum tuberosum. Next base: position 1,082,814 of record NW_006238964.1, on the reverse strand, counting down.
TCTCGGCTTGAATACATGTATCTCGTCATTAATGATTTAAGTTGATGAAGAAGATGAAGATGTTAATTCAAATTAATAAATCGTGTATCTCGGCTTGAATACATGTATCTCGTCATTAATGATTTAAGTTGATGAAGAAGATGAAGATGTTAATTCAAATTAATAAATCGTGTATCTCGGCTTGAATACATGTATCTCGTCATTAATGATTTAAGTTGATGAAGAAGATGAAGATGTTAATTCAAATTAATAAATCGTGTATCTCGGTTTGAATACATGTATCTCGTTATTAATGATTTAAGTTGATGAAGAAGATGAAGATGTTAATTCAAATTAATAAATCGTGTATCTCGGTTTGAATACATGTATCTCGTTATTAATGATTTAAGTTGATGAAGAAGATGAAGAGGTTAATCCAAATTAATAAATCGTGTATCTCGGTTTGAATACATGTATCTCGTTATTAATGATTTAAGTTGATGAAGAAGATGAAGATGTTAATTCAAATTAATAAATCGTGTATCTCACCTTTAAAAACTGTTGAATACATGTATCTCGCCATTAATGATTCAAGCCGATGAAGAAGATGAAGAGTACAATAACAGAATTAATTAGGTTTATGATTTCGTTATTTTAGGAATATTTGTTAGAGATGATACTCAAGATCCTGTAAAATTTGTTGAGTTGTTAATTAGTCAGCAATTAATTCATTAATTAAGGAAATAAGTTACAACCCTTTTAATTTAAATTAATAAATCGTGTATCTCAGCTTTTAAAATGGTTGGATACATATATCTCGCCATCAGTGATACATGTATCTCGGGGCCAAAATATGATATAAAAAGTAATATTACAAACTATCGGGAATCCTAGTAATTGGGATCTAAAGTAGTGAGATTTATGTAAGATGCCCTATATGTTTCTCAATCCCCACAAATCGGCAGGCTTATTCAGGCCAGACTAAAAAGTCATTTTCTTAAATGGGCTCCAAAAATCGTAGCCCAACCTTATCAAATCACGGATTAGGCCAAACCGACCCAACGGGCCTAACCCATATTGACGTCTCTAGTTTTACATAACAATATAAATCTTGTTTCATTTTCTCCTATTGGCTATAACTCCTATAAAACGGGAGGCGGAAAAAGAATGGAGACAATTAAATAAAAGTTGGTATGAAAATTAATTTTGTCAAATGTTTTGTCTTAAAAAAGTAAAGGTCTTTCGGAAATAGCTTTTCTGTTCCGCAAATATAAGGTAGGACTAAGGAGTAAGGTCTGCTAAGTCCTATTATTTTCATACTATACCGATGAGATTACGTCGAGTAGAGTAATTCTTTCTCATTTCAATTTATTTGTTCTACTTTCTTCCACGTTGAAAATAGTATCTACATGTTTATTGAAGTAAATTTGTACTTAAGTAAAAACACACACTAAATAACTAGAAAAAATACTTTCGTTTATTCCACAGTCCATCATGTTACCCTTTTGAGGAAAAATACTAATCCTGTACTTTTCACCCTCTAAAAGTAATCAAATATTTTAAAAAATTATATTTGATCAAGTTACCAAACACTCAAATAGTGCGGTGATCCTAATATATAAAAGTAAACAAATGGTGTGAAAGCTCATGTAAAAGAAAAAATTAATACCACTTTGTCTCATCAACAAAGTTATAATAACAGATCAATTCTTAATTAGATATCTCAAATTCGAATCTCAAAAATAAAACTACTTTTAGTAAAAGTTATGTTATTTTCAAAGTGAATTTTTAACATAAATTTAAATTAATTGAGCTATCAAACAACAGCGCTACCAAACTTGGTTATTGACCTGCCATCTTTAATTCAAAAGCCATTCTTTATTGAGCCAAGCAAAGTAAAACCTACTCTTTGCTTCCTTGTACCATTTCCATTGGATTCTTTAAAAAAATAGCCTTTTTTTCTCTTTATGTAATCAATTCTTTTATTGTAACCTTTGACGTGTTATGTTTATAATATTTTTGTTATTTCTCTTTATTTTCAAAGTTTATCTTTATTTTCTTTGGCCAATCATATAGAGCCATTAATTCAATTCTTACACGTTAACCTTTTTGCTTAATTTTTTTTAAGAAAACAAAAATCTAGAACATAGAAAATTATGAACTCTCTTTTTTTATATAAAAAAAATGAAGTCGATTACGTATATATCTTGACTTCACCATACTGACTTGTCTCTTCCTCCTCCTCTCTTATATTTTTACTTCCGTTTATTTTGTTTATTTAATTTTAATTTGATACGGAGTTTAAGAAGTTAAGAAATATATAAAATGTATCAAAATGTTATTGAATCTCATAAATTTAAAATATGTCATACAAATATTTAAAACAAAAAAGTTATATATATTTATCGAGATGGATTAAAAGATAAAAGTAAAATAAATTGAAAAAAGGGAGTAATATTTTTACATTTACTGTGATATTGGTTTATAGGTGGGTGGATGGATATTTAATTATTTGTTGTGAAACAGTTTGAAACAAAAGGAAAAAAAATATAAAAATCATTTTATAGTAATTTCAATGTAAATTATACGAATCTCTTTGTACTTTTATATCCAACTTTGAAGCATGATTAATAAAAATTCTTCCATCATACATGGAAAAATATATTTGTATTGGATAAAAATAAAACTTGATTAGTGGACTAATAAGTGTTCGACACATGGAAGCATTACCTTAATCTGATTCAAGTTCAAATAATTGTCTTGACTCATGAAACAACATCGATAGGATTGATGATATCTCAATAGTCAATACTATAAAAAAAATAATCAATAAACAATAGTACTCCTAAATAATAATGTAGGACCTTTTAGCATAAGGTTTGAACATGATTTAGTTGAGATTAACCAAAAAATGGAAGGAGTAATAATTGAAAATATTTGGAAATTTAACTTATTCTTGGATATAAAAATTTTTATGTGAACAAAAGTTATAAAAACTTATAAAATCTATTTTTCAGACTTCAAACTTTATATTTCAAGATTAAAGTTGAAACAACGAATCAATTTACCAAATAAAAACTTATGTAGAATAATTTTTCAAATATTATTTCGAATATTCCAAATCCCAAACTTTCCAAGTTTAGCTATTGTCCATCAATGTACATATAGACAAACATCTTTCATTGCATCATTATGTAATGCATGACGAAGTGCACAAAGTTGGCCTTACAACATACATAGTTGGCATAAATTTGCACTAAAAGGCTAAAAACATCAATCTTGTGTGAAATGTACCAAAGAAAAATAATATTCCTTCGATTTAATTTGTTTAACCCGTTTTTTTTTAATGTTTAGAAAAGAATGACTCTTTTTTTAACAATTCCTTAGTTTTAATTTTTTATTTGACATGTTTTAAATAACAAATTAAAAACATTTGTCACATTTAATAACAACAACACCATATCTACTAAAAATTCCAAGTAGGGTCAGAGAAAGATAAAGTGTATGCAAACCTTATTACTATCTCATGGAGATGTTGTTTCCGAAAGATTTATTTTGGTACATTTGATTCATATGTAAGACCACAAGATTTATGAATAATATTAACTTTCTTAAATTTTGTATCAAGTCAAAATAAATCAAACAAATTAAAACGAATGAAATAGTAAAAATTATGATGGAATAATAATATTTTATTTTTAATCAAAGAGCTCAAATTTAATCGAATCCTAATATAGAAACAATATATTTAACAAAACAACTTCTTGTTTGAGAAAAAGAGGAGTAAATGCATTGTGTCAAATAATAAAGACTTGAAAGATAGTTGAAAGCAACATACAACCCCAAAATACCTAATTTTTTTGAGCAATAAAAGTGGAAATGCAAAGGCAAGAACAGACGTCGATGAGTAGTAAACACATGATAATTCAGAGAAAAAATAATGGAGACATTATTTAGGTAATGGCTGACCTGCCAAGAAAGGACACGTGTTGTTCTTGAAAATGGTCCTCATGGAAAGTCCATGAACTCCCTTTTGTTTTTTTGTAATTAAGGGTAAGCGCAAAACAATTCAAAGCATTTCTCTGTCTGCTAGCATTGATTGGAGTTAGATAATTGAATCTACACGTGTCTTCTAAGGAGTCAGTGCATCAAAGGTAAAATCTTTTCTACATCCCAAGTTGTATTTTCTCTCTCATGTGTCTCACAAAGAAAAAAAATAAAATCTTGAAAAGGGGCTGTAGAGGGAGAGTCTGCAAGGTGTTTTGGTAAAAGGGTTTTTGTTGGTAAGCTTAATTATTACTGTTTTAGTTGAATTTATTGTAAATAGGACTGTTTTTTTTTATGTTCTTGAATGGTTTGTTGCTTAAAGATTCAATTTTTATCTGTTGGGTTGGAGGAAGAAGGAGAGTATATTTAGTAAATGACCTGTATTTTGAGAGGTGGACATGAGTTGCCTCAGATCCATGAAACCCAAGTTACATGTGGCAAAAAGGTAGTATCGTTTTAGGGTTTTTCTTGTGATTCTTGATTAGTTGTCTGTTTTCTTCTCCTTACTAGGTTCTTTTCCATGATTCTTTCGCTTTCTCTTCTTGAATTCATGGATAAGGGTTTGATTTTGTCGTTTTCCCCATTTTCTTGTGTATTTAAGGGTTGGTGGTGGTGGAGCTAGGATTTGCTCTACTTAATCTTGTTTCTTCTTTTGAAGAAAGATAATTGCATGATATTTTAGTTTTAGGTACAAGAAAGGACCCCCTAAGTCTTCTCAGTCTAGAACTTGCCATCTATAGAAGTTTGGATCTGTTTATAGTAGCAGATCTCCTTCACACCCTTGTTTGTTTCACTTATCTGGAGCTTGTTCCACCTATTGTTTGATGTTGGTAGTGTACCCTTTACTACTTGTAGTGAGCTGTTGACTGAGATCTTCTTGCCTCATTCAATTTTTGTCTCTCCTCATTTTTTGTGTATTCCTACCTCATTCTCCTTGTGCTTATAATTTAGCTGTCTTGCCCATTTTTGTGGATTCCTACCTCATTTCATTGTGGATTCAATTTAGCTATTTTACCGCACTTGTGAATTCCCTTCTAAAGCAGTCCTACTCTGTGAAACATAAAGCTTGGAACAATTTGTTGCTGGTAGTGCTGCACGGACTAACGCGGTTGACTCAATTGCATATTGTTTTCACTAGAAGAATTAATGGAAGAGATGTCTCCAGCTGTTGCTGTTACACTCAGCTTAAGCAGCTCTATCTGTGATAACCCTGCAATTTCGAACCATGTAGAAATCACAAGGCTCAAATTAGTGACTGACACAGCTAGCTTACTTTCAGATCCTGCATCTTTGTTGCATGCTGAGTCAAATACCAGTTGGAATGGAAATAGCAACGGTATGAAAGTTGGCGTTGGTAGGATTCCCTTGTTGACACTAGGAGAAAGCTCTGGAAAATGTAGTCTGCCGCAGACTCTATTGGGAGCTGAAAACGGCCTGATTGTTAGCGATAGCATCATTCAGGGAAGTGATGAAGATGAGATTTTATCTGTTGGAGAGGATCCATGTGGAATTAATGGCGAGGAGTTGTTGCCACTGGGAACTAGCTTACAGTTGAGCTTGCCAATTGCTGTTGAAATCGAGGGTATTAACAATGGACAAATAGTTGCCAAGGTCATAAGTTTGGAAGAAAGGAGTTTTGATAGAAAGGTTAGTAATACCATAGTTGCTCTCCCAGATGATGAAATTACTAGTGGCCCTACACTAAAGGCATCTGTAGTGGCCCTTCCATTGCCCAGTGAGAAGGAGCCTGTCAAAGAAAGTGTCAAGAGTGTGTTTGAATTGGAATGTGTGCCACTCTGGGGTTCTGTATCTATCTGTGGAAAGAGACCGGAGATGGAGGATGCTCTTATGGCTGTTCCTAATTTTATGAAAATTCCTATCAAGATGTTTATTGGTGATCGTGTTATTGATGGACTAAGTCAAAGTTTGAGTCACCTGACATCTCATTTCTACGGAGTATATGATGGTCATGGAGGATCTCAGGTATCATGATTACTGTTTGTTTTTCTCTTGATTAATTAGCCAATTAAGTAAATCAATTTTGCACATAGATTATTTATTCCAGAGCTTGCGATCAACTTATATGCACTTTGCCAGCCATTTCTTCACCCCATAATTTTTCAGCTGAGTAGTATTTCAGACTTTCAGAAAAATCTACAAATTTAACCTAGTTCTCAAGTTTAGCTTCCTGGACGTTTGTTCTATCATCAGTTTGATTCCTGACAAATTTCAACCCAATGACAACTAAGCTGATCATAACTGACTGCTGTTTCGTCATGCAGGTTGCAGATTATTGCTGTAAACGTGTTCATCTAGCATTAGTTGAGGAGTTAAAACTTCCCAAACATGATTTGGTGGATGGAAGTGTAAGGGATACCCGGCAGGTTCAGTGGGAGAAGGTCTTTACTAATTGCTTTCTCAAGGTTGATGATGAAGTTGGAGGAAAGGTGAACATAGATCTCTGTGATGACAACATGAATACCTCTAGCTGCACCTCTGAGCCTATTGCCCCAGAAACTGTTGGGTCCACTGCGGTTGTAGCGGTGATTTGTTCATCTCATATTATAGTTGCTAACTGTGGGGATTCAAGAGCAGTCCTTTATCGTGGCAAAGAAGCGGTGGCATTGTCAATCGATCACAAAGTAAAACACACTTTAGCATCAACCTCTTGTTCTCTTTTTTGTTCTTCTCTTCCTTTTTTTCACATACATGTGTCTAATTTTGGCAGGAAAGAATGTGGTTGATGCATTACCATCTCACTCTTTTACCTTGTATTCTTTTACCAGCCAAGCAGAGAAGATGAGTATGCCAGAATTGAAGCATCTGGTGGTAAGGTCATTCAGTGGAATGGGCATCGTGTATTTGGTGTTCTTGCAATGTCAAGATCTATTGGTTGGTGTTCTAAAACCTTTCAGCTTGCATCTGTTGAATATTTTGTACAATATATATATATATGACATATGAATGACTGTTGCTTTCATGATTTATTATTGGTGTGCTGTGCAATGGATTTGCTTGATACCTGTTTTCTTTGGTAGTGTAAACATTCGTGTATAGAAAATACTTGGCTATATTATCCATCATAAGGGAACCTGTGAGATCTTTAGGGAATGTACATCAGGTGATGTGTGGCTAATACTGATATTTAGCTATTATTGCCCAAGTTAGAAGACAGCTGCTAGTATAGAAGATGGTCTTCTGCACTCTCGCGTTACTTTAGGTTCAATGGTTCCTAGGAGTATTGGCTAATACTCTCACGTTAGTCTTGTCTTGTGAAGATTTTTATGCCCATTGGAAAGGTAGAGAAATTCAAGTGCCAAGAGAACTTGAACTTTTTTATATATTGGATTAGGACACCTTTTTCAAAGAATATTGGATTGAGATGTGATCTAGATTAGAGACATGAATATCGAGAATTCATATAACCAAGCCCAACTTAGTTTGAGATTGAGGCGTAGTTCTAGTGTTATTTTCCCTCCAAATTCTGACTTCTAATAAGCAGGATCCCACGAGGCAATTACTGGGAACAACTCACTGAAACGTCCAACAATATAACTAGGCATTTCTTTGATTACCAACAGTTTCAGTACTCTCCATGGACCATGGTCAATAAAATCTAGGAATGTCAAACAGAGGTATCATTCTGCATCCTCTCTTTAGTTTTGCAAGTATACCTAGAATGACTCTTTGGTCATTATCATTAATAAATTGAATCGATAACTGTGTGTGTGGGCTCAATCTGGCCAACATTTAATATATTCTCAAGGGGCACCCTCAAGGTTCTGCACGGTCTTCATTATGTTTAATTCAGTGATACACCCCTACATTTTAATCCTCAACTTTCCTTTATATTACATTATATAGAGTTTAATAGAGATGTTGATCAAGTAATTGTTCGAATTGTAAAGCAGAACAGGTAGTTGGTGACATGTTAAATCAAGTATTAAATACTCCCTCCGTCCCAATTTATGTGGCACCGTTTTGACTTGGCACGGAGTTTAAGAAAGAAAGGAAGACTTTTGAAATTTGCTGTCTGTCATACTATAATTTTATAGCTATAAATCATTTCATTAAGGGTCCTAGGGGAATTTTAAAGTTGAGTTGTTTCTAATTATAGAAACGTGACATTCTTTTTGGGACGAACTAAAAAGAAAAGTGTGTCACATAAATTGGGACAGATGGAGTAACATATAACAAGTAGAAGTATATGATTTTATTAATTTGGTTCATTGGTTGGCGGGGAAATAATTTCCATTTATATAAAGGTCAGTTTTTCTAAGAAAGAACTGTAAAGGAAAGTAAGGTTAGTCTTTTCTTAATGGAGAGGGTTAACATATATGACCTAGGATGCATGCAATCTGTTTGTTTTTCTCCATGAGTTTCCGATACCACCTTGGTTTTGCTTTCTCTCAGTTCTTATTTATCGTTTGTCTTAAGTGCCTTGTCTTTGGTTATTTGTCTCATTTCTCTGCAGCTGCTATTGCTCATGTATTGATATGGTGTCAATTTCCCAATAGAGTTTGGATAGATGAAGTTACTGTTTCTCTCTATTGTTTATTCGTGTATCCCATTATCCGCAGGTGACAGATATTTGAAACCATGGATTATACCCGAACCAGAAGTTATGTTTGTACCACGTGCTAGAGAAGATGAATGCCTAGTTTTAGCCAGTGACGGATTGTGGGATGTGATGACAAACGAGGAAGCTTGTGAAGTGGCTAGACGACGAATTCTGCTGTGGCACAAAAAGAATGGGACTAACTCTCTGCCGGAAAGGGGCCAGGGAGTGGATCCTGCTGCACAAGCAGCGGCAGAGTATCTTTCATCGATGGCTCTTCAAAAAGGTAGCAAAGACAATATATCTGTGATTGTGGTGGACCTTAAAGCTCACAGGAAATTCAAAAGCAAAAGTTAGAGATTACATGTTCTCACCCACATTTGGTTTAGTATAAATCTGTACACGGCGACGGGTATAAATCTCATTATTACATAACTCAGTCCATTCATTTTTCCTATGGGCTTAAGGTGTGTATGAGAATAGTATTTTAGCAATGTATTATAGAAAAAAACAGTTAACAAACGACGTTTATCCAAATTTTTTGGTGTTTGTTGCGCCAGAAAATGGCTATGTAAATTGAGCATGTTGAAGCAATATCAGAGGTGCAATTTCTTAATTCTTCCGTTCAGTATAAAAGCAAAGACATTATTGGTTACTTGATAAGTTATGCACATTGCGGGTCTCATGAGGATCTATGAGGTTGAAGGGCAATTCGATTCATTAAGGGGGCATAGTGCTGCTGTGGTTTCGGACTTAGCAAGGTCTAAGGGCCATTCGATTCATTAAGGGGCGTAGTGGTGCTCTCAAGCGGTTTCGGACCTAGCAGCATACAAGTGGGTGATGCTCTCAAGCGGTTTCGGACCTAGCAGCATACAAGTGGGTGATGCTCTCAAGCGGTTTCGGACCTAGCAGCATACAAGTGGGTGATGCTCTCAAGCGGTTTCGGACCTAGCAGCATACAAGTGGGTGATGCTCTCAAGCGGTTTCGGACCTAGCAGCATACAAGTGGGTGATGCTCTCAAGCGGTTTCGGACCTAGCAGCATACAAGTGGGTGATGCTCTCAAGCGGTTTCGGACCTAGCAGCATACAAGTGGGTGATGAATTGAATTAGCTAATGAATCTTTCGTAATGCTTGCAAAGAAATCAGAAGAAAGGCTTCTGCCCCTTGGTGTTTCGGAACGAATGGGAAGAAGGAATCAGAAATGAACTTATATAAGAGCGCTTATTCCGCTTCCTTCTACTCTTGAAAGGTGATGCCTAAATTGACAACGGATTAAACTCTGCTGAGGAATTCTTTTATTTGTCCTGGACAAGTACGTAGAAGCTTGGGCTGCTTTAACCGTTTAGCCATGCAGATCAAAGATCTTACTTATCCTGGACAAGTATATTGAGATTTCGAAGAAAGAGTAGAAAAAAACATAGCAAGGGAAGTGTGAGGAGGGAGAGAGAATTTAACGTGTTAAAACAAACCATGTAACATAAATATGGAATCCAATTATCAATGGTTAAATCATCACTTGTATGACTCCACATGATTTATTTAATTATATATAACTATTCTTTTTTTATTACGATCAAACAAAAAAATTAAAAATATTTTAATAAGTTTTCTCAAGGGTCATTTCAGGTTATATATTTAGCTTAAATCAGTTCAACTTTTAGAATGGCTGAAACAAGCCGATTAAACTGAATTGAATTAGTAAATATAAAAGTTATTCAGAGATTTAAGAAAAGTTCGAAGGCGGAAAAATAATACTGTACTTAATTAAGTGAAGAAAATTTTACATACTCCGTAAGAATAGAAGTGTTCAAACATTCATGATTACCAAGAGAGAGAAAATTTAAAAACAGAATAAACTATATATTATAGTAACACATAAAAATGTTGGACCACAATCTTTAACTTGATTAAAATTTGTCATTTCAAAAAGTTAGCTGTTCAAAATTGACTCGTAAAACTTAATCAACTAAACTTTCTATAAATTTGTCCAATATACTATAAAGTTTTTCTAGGCTCGTGGTGTACAAAAAAAGAAAAAAAGGGACTCCTAAAGATGAGTGGCTAATTAGGAGGACCTGTCAATAACAATTCAGTAGTATAATTAATCAAGTTTTATTATATAAGTAGGACCTGTGTAATGCAGTCAATACATGGTGCGTGGGCCATAAAATATATATTTAAAAATATTTATCAAAATTAAAATAATTTGAATATGAAAAAACTAAAAAATATCATATAAATTTGAAATATTGATAAGAGGGAATAACACATTGCAAACAGTAGGCTGTTGAAACCGTCAAACTTCAATAGTATAGAACTATAGATTTTGTTGGAAGTTTCCAAAGACTTGCTGTGGCATGAATTATTGTACTAGTCTAAGATGCCGAATATTTATAACGCTATGTAGTATAATATTGGTCGATCAATTAATGTGACTTGTAAGGTACAATAGTTATTAGAAAATAATCAAGTTAGAATTGTAGCTATGAGTGCTATAGACGATTTAATGAGAAGAATGAAAGTGACTAATGCATGAACTTTTACCCATGTTTCAATCAAACAAATTTCTAGTCGGAATTTAAACTTATATGGCGTAATTTTTTTTAAAAAGTATCTATAAATATTTTACTATAACATAGATCTACTTCATATTAGTGAATGAACGTACAGACTTTACTCAAATACTGAATTCGCTTCTGATCCACCGTTGATCATAGAGATGTTTGGACACAAAAAATGGGAGCATAGTTGATGAAGACGTGGGATGTCAATATCACACGATATCTACGTTGTTCATTTTTTCTTCTTTCTTCACTTGAAATACGGTATATGAGCTGGTGCATGCATTGCCCCTAGACCCTAGTATTAGGAAAGTAAAGTTTCAAGTCTCAACAACTCTCAAACTTTTACCAACAAATGGTATGGTAAAATGGTAATGGTTTTTTCACTTTTAATCTGTAGTCTCGAGTTTGAGTTCTGAAAAGTGAAGTTTTCTTTAATACAAAACGTCAAAACTATCCATAGTGAATTTTCTTATACGTGAATTCAAATTATTTCAGTTTGTATCTTACGCATCACCGTAATTTTGTGGATGGATCATGGATCTTTCCGTGGTGCTAGCTAGAGCTAGACTACTAGTTAATTGTTTTATATGAAGGATTCAAGGGCTTGAAAATGACTTCAATATCCGGATCCAATTAGGTTATGAACAAGGAACTATATTCGTTCGAATTTCGTAACTTCAGATAAAACTCTCTATAAATAATTTAAAATTCAATTAAATGTCGAACTCAGTAGAATTCAGTTAGAATTTCAAATTCAAACCTATATGTGAGTCTACTATTAATTGTCGATCTCAAATTTATAAAATTTAAACCCTGAATCTGACTCTACTATGCACATAGTCAATGCCATGGCTTTTTGTTTCTTTTTTCCTAGTTGTTGCTTAGGCAAATGTATGCTTGCTTTTGAGTAATTTGTATGCTGTCCATAATAACAAGCGTCAAAATATATCCTTAAACGTTATGAAAATTCATATGATTGGTTCAAAGATACTTTAATTACAATATACGCGGTATTGATATTTTGATTATATAGGCTGTCATTCTTAGCTAAGCATGTGAAAAATTCCAACTCTTGCATCATACATACACTTATAATTCCATTATTTAATAAATATAACTTTTCAATATTCCCCACAACTGCTCCATTTCCAACCCCACAAGTAATCTTACAACTCCAAAATCCATAAACTTTATATTATAAATATATACTTTAATTTTATCCATCCAACAAAAAGTGTCAAACCCAAAGTCTTAAACAAGCAATACAATACAACCCACAAAGTGTCCAAAAGAGCTCCTTTTAGCCTAAATCAATGGCAGATGATGGAGAAGACATGACCCCATTTTGGCTACAAAACACCACCAATCTCCGCCGTACAGAGAGGCTACGCCACCGGGTGTCGTCTCTCTTCTTTAACGCCGGACTGTTGCTCATTATTCTGCTGGTGATGGCGATTCTCTTTGTAGTTTTCATAGTTCCTTCAACACTGTCTATATTTAAACCAACCAATGTAAAGAAAAGCTGGGATTCCGTGAATGTAGTGTTGGTTCTAGTTGCTGTGATTTTTGGTTTTCTCAGTAGAAACAACAATGAAGAACAAACAGTATCTCCGGTTAACAGAAATCAAGTTCAGAAATCGAATCCATCAACGCCAAATAGTCGATGGTTTAGTGAAGTTCGAAATTCAAATCCGAATCCAATAACACCACGAACATGGTTCGATAATGGAGAACGGGATTGTTTTCGCAATAATGGTGGCGGAGGAGGTGGATTGAGGAGGAGTTTTAGTTCGTATCCTGATCTGTGTGAAGTATCGCCGCGGTGGATCACGGCGGAAGATCAATGGCGGTTCTATGATGATACTCATGTGGATAGTCATAGATTTTCCGATCCCGGTCAGCTTAATCGCCGTCGTAGCTGGAGAGAAGTTGATCGTTCACCGGAACCTGAAATTAAAACTATTTATGAAGATCATTTAAGATCTAATAATGTTCCTACATTTACTCCACCAGCTTCAATTCCGGCGCCGTTCTCTCCGCCTTCACCGCCGCCAGCTCCGGCACTGGTATATGAGGAGAAAGTGAAGAGAGCATCTCATAGTGTTCGGCGTAAAAAGGAGGGAGCAAGTAAAAAGAGGGAAAATCATGAGCGAGAAGCAAATAAAGTTATTATGGCACCGGCGACGCTTCCTCCACCACCTCCACCGCCACCGCCGCCGCCTCCATTGTCACAATATGTGGAGCCGAGGAGCAGTAAAAGCGATCGGAAAAGAGGTGGTGCAAGTGCGACGAAGGAGTTTATTAACTCTTTGTATCACAAAAAGAAGAGAAAAAACAGATCAAAAAGTGTTGATAATTTTGACGCTCTTCTCCACAAATCAGAACCACCTCCTCTCCATTACCAACGGCCGGCATCCTCCACTCCACCACCGCCTCCTCCGCCACCGCCACCACCTTCTTCTCTGTTTCAAAACTTATTCACATCCAAAAAGGCCAGAAAAAAGAGAAATGCACCTCCACCACCGCCACCACCTCCTCCGCCAGTCAAGGCAGTGCCAGTCAGGATATCAAGACCAAATACCCCTTTCACCAGAACTCCAGCACCAAAGCCAGTGAAAATAAGAAGCTTCGACAGTGTCGAAGAAAACCCAAACAGCGGAGGAGAATCGCCGTTGATACCAATTCCACCACCACCTCCACCGCCTCCATTCTTCAGAAAACACGCCTGGAAATTCGTAGTAGAAGGCGATTACGTGAGAATAGACAGCACCGTCAGCTCACGTTCTGGGTCGCCCGAACTTGAAGATATAGATTCAGCCGAAAACACCCCGATGGCGGAAGACGCCGGCGCCGGTGAACGGATGGCGTTTGCACCGTCACCGTTGTTCTGTCCAAGCCCAGATGTAAACACAAAAGCTGAAAACTTCATATCAAAATTTAGAGCTGGATTAAAGCTAGAAAAAATCAACTCCTTCAACAAAAATGATCAAGGACGAAGCTTATCAAATCTAGGCCCAGGAGTAGGCCACAGTTAGATTCTTTTCTTAATCACCACATTGATTGATTTGTTAAAGTTTTCATTTTTTTGTTACATTTTTGTTCATGATTGAGATTTGAGGTGTTTTTCAACTTGTACTGCATAAAGTTATTAGTGTACAGAAAATAGAGAGATTGTCAGGAAAATTTTTTATCACAGGTTACAAGTTGGATTAAAAGGGGCAGCACGAGGCACTTAAGCTTCCGCTATGGTTGAATATTTGTTAATTTTGTGTTTCTTTGTTGGATTTGATAAGTTGGTCATGTAGTACTTGACTAGCATAAGTTATGAAAGATGTGTGATTTTGAATAATCCATCCATGATGATGATGTATTTGATAAGAGGAAATAATATTCGATCTTTGGTTGAGGAGATCTTGTTGTTAAATGATAGCTTACTTGTATTTTCAAATTAGATATTTGTTTGTAGCAGAGTGTTTGTATCAAACTCATAACATGCATTTCTTGATTTGGCGTAAACATCGATAGGTGATTATTTTTCCATAACTAATTGGGGTCAATTGCCATTACATTTGTATTTTTTGTGTATGGTGTAAGTAGAGTTGGTGAATATTTATTCAAGAGTCCAAATTAGATATGAATCTAGTTCCTTGCTTATATATGGAGTAGTAATTATTTCTTACCATACTGATTGATTTGTCAAAGTTTTCATATTTCATTGACATGTTTTCTGTTTATAATGATTGGGAATTGAGGGTTTTTTCACAAATTACATGCACAAAGATAACAGAAATGTGTGATTTTGAATAATCCATGATATAATGATTAATAATAAGAAAATATCCTTGGATACTACTGCTTGTAGAGATTTTTTTTGTCAAAACCAATATTTGGCATATCAAAAGTTTTGAACCTCTTTATCAAAAGCATGATATAACTTTTCAATGTGAATTCATATTAAATTAAATTTCAATACGAATATCAAATATTAGCTTGAAAATTGAAAAGGATAGCTGGCTTGGGCAAGACTACGAACATGATACCCTTCACAATCTACTTGTGAGATTATTCTGAATATGTTGTTGTCGAACTGTTACAAAGAAGGGACACATTTTGGACGCAAATTGGCAATTCATTTGGATTTTAGGGGCATGGGACCAGCAAAAGCTAAGTTGTTGAGTATTTGGTTGAACTGTGACGTTGCCACACATTTGCAATTACATTAGCTTAGCATTCACACATTTCATCCCTTCTATAATGCTACGTTTGGATTTGTTAGGGCTGTTGCCAACTTCAAATATTTCAAAACATTATATTGAAGGTTAATGATAAGTGTCACAAACCTAGACACTTGTCATAACCGTATTGGTAGATTTGAGGGTTAGTGACAATTGCACAAATAAGATGATGACACTTCTCATGTAACCTTGAACTTGCAATAAGACATGTGGCGTGTCCTTATTGAATGACCTATTTTCATTACACCTAGGGAAAAAGGACAAATATACCCCAGAATTATCGTAAATGGTATATCAATACCCTTCGTTATACTTTAAGGTTATATATACCCTTACCATCAATATTTTGGGTTGTGTATACCCTTGAGACTAACGGCTGGACACGTGGCTACATCTCAATTATTTACCTAATTTTTATTATGTTTTTATCCAAAATTAATACACCCATGTCCCATATTCCATAATTCCCTTCAAACAGTGCTCCATCTTCTTCTCTTCATTTGTTCTCAAAATTTTGTTGCACGATTCAAAAATTTCACTAATATTAGCCATGTTCTTTTGTTGTTTTAGAGTGCATGGATGATTGTGTACAAAACCATCAAGCGAATTTTGTGATTGACCACCGCCGCTGTTGCCGCCTTCTTCTCCGAAGTTCACACAAACATATGAATCATTAGAAATGAGATTTGTGGCATTTCTTTTGGTGGAATGCAATGTTTTATTTTGTGGGTTGTGTGCTCCTTGAAGAGGCGCCCAGCTTGGCATTGGCCTTGCACCATTAAGGTCGCCGGAAAACCACTGTCGACGCGCAATAGTGGTCTGGCGGAGTTCAAGCTATTAGAATGAGCTGAAATTTCTTGATGCAGAAGATAAGTGGGTGGGGAATAAACCCCAGATATCAAAACTCCACGAACTTGCCCAAAAATTAGACGAAATGCCTTGCGACAGTGCATCAGGCAATCTCGCTGGAAATTCTCAAAGCTTCTCCATCGTTATTTTCCCTCAAATTGTAAGGGAGAACGAATTGAATTTTGGCAAGGGAGTAGATCTGATGATGCTCCATCATCTCCACTAGACGGAATTCGAATCAAACCACATAAATTTGTTATTGTTGCAAAGGTTTTGAATTTGATTCGTAGCTTTGTTCAAATATATTCGAATTAATTTCAAAAAGGGTTTCGGGTGGGTTTAAAATGAAATGGGCGGGTTTTCCAACTTTGGGTAAAAAATAAATTTAAAAAATCAGGTAAGTAGTTGAGATGAAGCCACGTGTCCAGCCGTTAGTCTCAAGGGTATACAAAACCCAAATATTGACGGTAAGGGTATATACAACCTTAAAGTAT
>NW_006238964.1:1041890-1062393 GCF_000226075.1 Solanum tuberosum | reverse complement strand
CCCATATTCCATAATTCCCTTCAAACAGTGCTCCATCTTCTTCTCTTCTTTTGTTCTCAAAAATTTGTTGCATTATTAAAAAATTTCACTAATATTAGCCATGTTCTTTGGTTGTTTTAGAGTTCATGGATGATTGTGCACAAAACCATCAAGCCAATTTTGTGATTGACCACAGCCGCCGTTGCCGCCTTCTTCTCCGAAGATCACACAAACATATGAATTATTAGAAATGAGATTTGTGGCGTTTCTTTTGGTGGAATGCAATGTTTTATTTTGTGGGTTGTGTGCTCCTTGAAGAGGCGCCCAGCTTGGCATTGGCCTTGCACCATTAAGGTCGCCGGAAAACCACTGTCGACGCGCAATAGTGGTCTGGCGGAGTTCAAGCTATTAGAATGAGCTGAAATTTCTTGATGCAGAAGATAAGTGGGTGGGGAATAAACCCCAGATATCAAAACTCCACGAACTTGCCCAAAAATTAGACGAAATGCCTTGCGACAGTGCATCAGGCAATCTCGCTGGAAATTCTCAAAGCTTCTCCATCGTTATTTTCCCTCAAATTGTAAGGGAGAACGAATTGAATTTTGGCAAGGGAGTAGATCTGATGATGCTCCATCATCTCCACTAGACGGAATTCGAATCAAACCACATAAATTTGTTATTGTTGCAAAGGTTTTGAATTTGATTCGTAGCTTTGTTCAAATATATTCGAATTAATTTCAAAAAGGGTTTCGGGTGGGTTTAAAATGAAATGGGCGGGTTTTCCAACTTTGGGTAAAAAATAAATTTAAAAAATCAGGTAAGTAGTTGAGATGAAGCCACGTGTCCAGCCGTTAGTCTCAAGGGTATACAAAACCCAAATATTGACGGTAAGGGTATATACTGTAGAAAACACAGTACAGAAAGAAAAAGAAGAGCTTAATATTATTGATATATTTCGTATTTAAAACTACTGCACAATACCTCATTATATAGGCTGTTGGCAGGTTACAATATAGAAGAGTTCTACTTGAATACTACTTTGTAAGTTAACTCTTATTAGTAATACATAATAACACTTACACTCCTAATGCAATACATACTCCTAATCCTAACACAATTCTAACACAATTATGCTTTTTTACGCTAGTCTCCAACATATACAACCTTAAAGTATAACGGAGGGTATTGACATACCATTTATGATAGTTCGGGGGTATATTTGTTCTTTTTCCCTTACACCTATAAATATGATCACGCAAGACTGAGCCCTATTATATCACTGCATCATAATAACTACACCATCTTTTATACTAGTAGTTGATTTTATTGTTTTGGATTTTGTTGTTGTCTCTACCCTCATTGTTTAACTCAAGAAAAACTTTCAAATCGTGAAAGTAGTTTTTGAAGATAGTGCATAGCACGACTCAAGTGTTACTTGTACTTGTTCCTTACTCAAGCCTATGCTAGCTACATTCAAACAATTCAGTTCATATGGATTAGAGAGAGTAACATTATAAAATTGAAACGCACTAGAAGAAAAAGGAAGGAATAACAATGCAAGAAAACTTAGACAAACAACTGAATTACAAATACAACCATTAAGTAAAAACATATAGGACACACACAACACATGTTGATACAAGTATAGTAAAATGGGAGCTTAAATAGAAGTAGGGGCGGAGCTAGAGCTAGCTCCTCATAGCGAGGTTATTCAAGTAACACTTTCAACTTTTAATTACTCTGCTTTAATTTAGCAACGGGGAGGATTAGGTAGTCTGCATTTCTGAGGGAGCTGAATTGCGAGATTAGGATCAATTCCGAGAGAAGGTAACAACTGGGAATTTTTGTAAGAGCAAAGGCAGGCCATGTCTGCATGGGACAGCGCGTTACAGCACTGGGCTGTAGGCGCTGTCGGATAAGGTGGTGTGATTGATGGTCTGCATGACATTAATCCTTCACCCGACACGTTACATATTCCTTGTGCCTGCGACACCTCTATACTAACACTGCTTAACACTATGGCAACCAAAGCCAATGTCATAATTTTTTTGGCAAAGTTATAATGCTCCATCTCTATTTCTTTCTTTCTTTCAATGTGTGAATGAAAGTGAATGAAATAAAGGGTTTATATAGTTATAATTAGATAGGTAGGAATTTAATGTGTGTGTGTGATTGGTTATGGGTGTGGATAGTGTAAGAAATGGAAATCCGTGAAGGTTCATTGGATTTACTTTTATGGCAAAAGTGTGGGTGTCACGGGCTCTGTTTTTTTGTGCAGTCAAGTGGCCATTCTCATTATTAAGTGACCATTCATTGCGCTTGCAAACCAAACCATACAAGAGATTGATTTATATCGCATTAGTCAAGCCTTATTTGACAATCTCATAACTGAGTAGTAGATAGAGGCTGGATTCAATTCCAGGACCTCCCAACCACTCAACCATTAATTACTTCATTCGCCACAATTTATGTACTGTTATTTCTTCTTGTTGTTTATTGAGAGTTAATTTAAATTTCGAGATGCAAAAGAATATTGCATAAATTGAGACAAATGAAGTCAATATTCAGTCGTTGTAAAGTAGAGTCTCAAACAAAGTTTGAAGATATATCCAAGCAATTGAGTAGAGATTTTCAAGTTTAGGGACTTGACAATCACGGGAATAGATTTGATTTAGAATCCTTAACTGATATTCTAGAGTCACGAGAAGAACTATGACGTAAATAGGTATATACTCGTGCTACTACTACTGGTCCTGACTTATGTTTCTCTAAAAAATATAGACAACTAACATAGGTTTGTTGACATCTCACTGACCTTAATTAAAGGTTCCAGATTCAAGCCTTTGAGAATGAAAAAAAATCTTATTTGGAGTTTCACCCACCATAAATGAGCTTTACAATCTGGATTTAATAATGAGACCTCAATGAGGATACCAGGATGGAACACCTTTTGACTTGCTAATACATAGTTGGCCAAAAAGCAAAATCAAAAGGAGCAAAATGCTGCCGTTCCTGTTGAATATGTTATGTGCATTTTTAGAACGCACATTTCATTGATGATTAACATCTTGTGTAGAAAGTAATGGGATCAAAGTTGGATAGGAGAGGGACTAACGCTTGGTCCCCATTGTACAAAACAAGCTCCTTGCATAAACAAAAATAAGAGATAGCATCTGTGTTCAGCACGAAAATAAATAAACTCAAAATGGAATTTCTTGATCAATCAGGTATGCTGAGGAACCATAACTTCTCCGGGTTTAAATCTTAGTGAGGCAAAAACATTAAGCGATCTCTTTCCATCTATTCAGGACACAATTACCTGTGTTGCTAGGAGGTAGCAGGTACCCAATGAAGAACAAATGTAACTTTCTAGAAGCTATGCAATTAGATGAAGAGAAAGAACCTGATATCTGAAAGTACTGCTGTTCTTCAAGTTATTTCAAGCTTCCAGAATGAGATGCAAATCATTAAGCGCCTCAGCAACTGAAGATTGTAGGACAAAAATGCAGGGTCTATAGTATGGAGTGAGAACATCAGCTTTTTTACTCGCACAAAAAGTCATGCAAGCTGGGGTTTTGGACGTTTACCCTTCACCTCATGATATCATTCATTGTCAGCCTGCACTTTTTTTTTTTTTTTTTTTGATTTGCACCGGGTGTCCGAGTCTCTTTGAGCCCCGCATAATCCCGGGGGTGCACAGGCCATCGGCTAGAAGTTTCCCGCAAGTGCACCACGGTTAATTCAGGTTTTACTCAGTCCGATGGCCCTCAGAAATTGTTTGCACCCAGTGGGTTTCGAACTTGAGAATTGTCAGCCTGCACTTTCTGTTTATATAACCCTAAAATTTCATCAAGTACACACATTCTTCATCCAAGCTGTTGTAAATTGCAATTTTCAAAAACTTGAGCATGAGGTATTCAGATGTTGTGGTTAGACCAATCTTACCATTAGTCCACCATAATCTGAAGTTCTGAACTGAATTTAGAATGGAAAGGAAAATAGGTATGAGTTGTTCACGAGGATCAAAATAACACCATGATCTGTAAAGCTTTTATTTCTTAACTTCCAGTCAGAACTCATACTGATAGAACGTAACAACGCGTTCAAATAGCTGGTCTACTGCACAGTAGACCATGAATGTCAAATGTGATATAGTTATATGATCGACTGCTACCAAACCATGAGTTCATCGAAACTAACTCTCAAAGATAAACAGTATGGGTTAATGTTAATACAGTTTGACTTGTAGGAACCATCACCAGTACAAATGTGTATCTTTAACATTCCCCAAACTACCGTTATTAAACTCAGTAGAAGTCTTTAAATATGGATTCCATAGTAGATTTTTCAAGATTGGATTTTATTATATCCAATTTGCCAGACCCGGTTGTCGGACCACACTGGGCATGTTGTTGTTATTGTTTAGAGTAATACTAATCAAGCAAGAAACAAATTTACCTTTTAAGTGTGTCCAATCACCTCAATGACAATCAATTTACTCTACCTAAATATGCTTATATGAATCTACTATATCAATTTTGCTAATATAAGGTCCATTTCATTCCAAAACAAAATAAATTTGTCTTTTAAGACAAATTAGGAGCTCCCTCAAAGTAGAGGTCCTCTAAATCTCACTTATATTTTTGAGACAGTAACAGCTAAATGCCTAGATATCACTTATTCCTACACGGTCAATCAAGTGTCTAATCAGAATGAGAAGACACTTGACAAACACCGAACTTAATGTATGTTAAATAGCAAAACGTAATTTTCACTAGTTGGTCTTGGCATATTGCATTCAAAGGTGTGGCCTAGCGGTTAATGAAGTGGGAGGAGAATGGAAAACCATGAAGTCTCAAGTTCAAATCCCAATGGAGGCAAAACACACTAGATGGTTTCTTTCTATCTGCCTGAGATTTGGCGGGCAGATTGCCCAGTATTGTGCTGGTGGGAGGTATTGGGTACCGGCATCATTAAGGAAAAAACCAATTAATTGATATCGCCTATATTAGATGCAATGCAAGCTAATCCAGATTTCTAGTTCCAAAGATCATAGTAACTGATAAATGTAGATTATAGTCCCACACTCGCAATATTCAATACGTTACAACCCAATGTGGCATGTGACAGAGCATGCACAAGTAACATGAATTTTGTGAATAGTAATACAAGCTTTGGTTCAAGATTTCAGATTTTGTAGTATACTATGGCCAAACCAGAGCTTTTTAGGCATGACAAGCATATACATGTTAAAAAGGAAATACTAATCAGATAAGATACAAGTTTCTAGCTGCAGTATCCAAAGTGGATTCTCTTTAAGGTCATATAATTCAACCAAATAGGTCGAATTAAGGCAGTTTCCATTGTGATGCACCAAAGCAATGCCAAAAATAAGCAGACTGTTACACAAAACAGAGTTCCATAAAAGGACTCGAGTTCATAGTACTCTCAAAAGTAATTTAGAGCCTCTCTCCCCAACTCTGCCAACAACAAAATCACCATCTGGTCATTTCTATACGGCAAATTAATGACGATAAAGAACCAAATGCTGACAAAAGGAGTACATATTACAAACTTACTATGTTTAAAACTGAGAACAAATCATAGCTTGGAATTTTGGCTCAACAAATAGCTCTTCAGAACATCCATAACTGATCCAAAATCTGCCTTCACTTCCACAGGTGGGTTAGCAAACCGACATTCCATGTCTTTTATTTCCTTCGAGTGGTAATCAATCTTGGATTGAGTAAACTTCAATCCATGAGCTGTACTCACAACCACAGTCCTATCAGTTGGTGCAATGACTCCACTGTTTCTCAGCTTGAACAGTGCAGTCAATGCCACACCAGTATGTGGGCAAATGAACATCCCAGTCGAGTCCGCCTGAGCCATAGCATCCATCAACTCCTCCTCGGTTGCCTCCTCCACTATCCCGTTGCATTGCTGCAGGGCAAAAACAGCTCTGTCTATAGACACCGGATCACCAATCTGTATAGCAGACGCAAATGTTGTGTTTGCCTTCACAGGTTTGAAGTCTTTCCAACCAGATTTGTAATGCAAGTAAAGCGGATTAGCGTTGGCAGCTTGAGCACAAACAAGCCTAGGGATGCGATCCACAAGCCCCAACTCTTTGCACATCTGAAAACCTTTATAAAATGCATATATGTTGCCCAAGTTCCCACCAGGAACTATCACCCACTCCGGAACTTCCCAATCAAACTGCTGCAAAATCTCAATTGCTGCCGTCTTTTGCCCTTCCAACCTCAAACTATTCAACGAATTTGCCAAGTAAATAGGCAACTCAGCAGTAACTTCACGAATCAACTGCATACAACCATCAAAATCAGTGTCAATACTCAACACAAAAGCCCCATTTGCAATAGGTTGAACCAGTTGCGCCATAGATATCTTATTCGCAGGTAGAAATACAATTGACGGAATGCCTGCAGATGCACAGTAAGCCGACAGCGCCGCAGATGTGTCTCCAGTAGAAGCACACCCCACACCGACAACCGGTTTATGCATTTTCCGCAAGCGATTAACTTGACTCACCAAAACAGTCATCCCAAGATCCTTAAAACTACCAGTATGGCTAATCCCACAGTGTTTGACCCACAAATCAGTCATGCCTAGAAACTGTTTGCCAAAACGCTCAGCCCAAAACAGATTCGAGTTCCCTTCAAAAGCACTAACAATATCATCACTATCAATTTCAGGCAGAACCCATTCCTTCTTAGACCAAACACCGGACCCATAAGGCCAAGTAGTCTTACCGACACGAGAATCAAACAAGGATCGCCAATACTGACCATCAAACTTCTTCAACGCATCCATATCATGCTGAACATCAAGTAATCCACCAGACCGACTCCGATAAACAATCTCATCTAGAGAATACCATTCATCAGAATTGGGACCAGCATTAAAAGGAACATACCTGGCTGAAAAATTATGAGATGAGCAGTGACGGCGCGCTTCTTCACGGATGTTCTCGTCAGCAGGACGGCGGTGCTTCTGTTGGGAAATCGCATCGTTTGTGGCTGTAGCTTTAATCGGAGTGAAGAAATGAATACCATTATTAGGTTTTGAAGTTGATTGATGATGAAGTTGAGGAAGACCAGGAGAGAGGAAAGAGGATCTAAGCATGCAAGAAGCCGCCATTGTTGTGTGATTGTGAAGCTGAGAAGACGCGGCTTTTGTCTATAAGGGGCCATACCATATACATCTGCTAATGCTCTGCCCTTAACAGGTACTGCATTAAGATTACGACATGTGTACAGGTGTTACAATCCAGTGGCTTACAATGACTTGCCATTTTCACGTGATTAAATTATTGCTACTATTCATATCACCATGAAATTTATGCATTTTTATTTTAACGGCTGAGGAGGATTCATGCTAATTTTCTGTAGACCTTATATTTGTATTAAAAAATTAAATAAATATATATATATTAACATGTGAATTCTCAAATAAAATTAATTTAGAACCCTCAAATTTCTAATCTTGACTCCGTCTCTGATTTAAGTCAAACAAAAAATAATTGAATTTGTCCGAACATTTATGGTAATATAAAATTTTAGATATTTGTCTGAGATTGCACTATTACATATCTAACTTTATCTGTAGGCATTTGTAAATAGAGATGAAAGCATAGTATAATTTCTAGACGATCGAATAAGAATAATATATTTGTGTCAATTACAAGTCAAATAGGGACATCAAAATGAAGTATTCGTGTTTGGCAATAACACTGGCACTAACGTGTTGTCACATGACAATAGTTGTATTTACATGACTCACCTCCGTGTGCATGACTCAGGACCTATTTTAAGGGGAAAAAATGATATTCCTTTGAGGTTATTCTGGAGTAATTTCCTTAGATAATCATCCATGTTTGAGAAATTATCTAGGAATATCATTTATATTTGTTTTAGGACTACAATATCACCTAACTTTATCTATTCTTCCTCAAAATATACTTGACACAATAAATACATTATCTCTTTCCTACTAGAATGTCATGTCACATTATTCCTTTTTTTATTATTATTAACAATTTTTAATTTTTTTTTAGACAATCCATATATTATACCCAATAAAAAAAAATTACATAAGGAACTCTAATATGAGCTCCTCTGATTCTTCAAGAAAATATGTGGCTTTCTCCGGTTCTTCAAGGAATAAATTAACGAATTTGCATAAGGAACTGTCTCCTGAGATGATATATACTTTTGATCACCAAAGAAATCTCCACGAGGTAAAATTCAAGTTTTCTTCTGATTCTTTTATTTTTGAAGTGTAAATTGTGAAATAATTTGAATACTTAACATAATATTGAAGTAATTTTCTTAAAATTTAGGGGTTTTTTGCTTGCTTGTTTTTTAATCGGATATTTCTATTGTTTAAATCTGCCTAAGCTTTGAACAAATGTTTATAGTTTGTGTAAAAATCTTTTTTTTACCATGAACAAGAAACCTTTGATTTTTTACCGTGAACAAGCAACGGATATTTATAGTTTGTGTAAAAATCAATGTTCCTAATATCTACTTTATCTCTGAATATCCAACTAAATTTATTGTTTCTTCATCAGCTTCAAGTAACTAGTTTAATTTTTTCCTCGACAACGAGACTAAATTTTTGTATGGATATAACGGCAAATACTCGTAAATGAAACATAGGATAAAGATTTTCGCTATAAAATTGAAGTAACTAGATTTTCATAGAGAATAAATTAATGCTCTCTTATAGATACATTAAACAAGCTGTCATTTAAAGAATTAATAATAGTATGAAAGATAATGTATAAAGAATTAATAAGAATTAAATGTATGAGATAAAGAATTAATAATAGTATGAGAGAGATAATGTATTTTTTGTGTCAAGTATATTTTGAGGAAAATAGGCAAAGTTGGGTGATATTGTAGTCCTAAAACAAACATAAGTGATATTTCTAGGTAATTTCCCAAACATGGTGACTATCTAGAGAAATTACTCGGTTATTCCGTTAATTAGTTGAACGACCGTAGTATTTTAAAATCATTTTTTTTCTTTACCATATTTGTTTTATTCATTTTGTATTTTGCAACCCGTTTTATCTTTTTTCAAATTTACTTTGTGGATTACATCAGGCATATTATTGTTGATATTGTTTCAATTACAGATAAATGAAAATACTGAGATGATATGTGAACATACTATTACTAGGAATGATAAGATTATGAATGAAGATGTTCGAGATAAGTTGAAATGATATTGTAGTGGATAGGATGAGGAAATGAATATTGTGATGGTTTGGACACATGTGAAGAATAGATGTACAAATATATATCCAATTTAAAAGGTGTGAGAGGTTGGATATAGTGAGTACGAAAAAAAGGCAGGTCAACCAAAATATTATTGGGGAGATGTGATTACACAAGACATAACGCAATTTCAACTTATCAAAAACATGACATTAAGTAGGGGGACATTAAATCACAATTAATATAAAAATTAATAGATAATTGAACATTACCTTGCTTTTCAACGGGATTAGACTTAATGCTAGTCTAGGGACAATATCTGGCAAAGTAAAATCCTTATTCATATAATTTCTTACTTTTGTTATTTGTTAGCATATATTGTCTATTATGTTTTAATGATCATTGGACTATTTTGTTAATATAACTATTCCTAATTATTTGTATGCCTTATATTGTTTTTCTATTATTATTATTAGTTTTTTTTTTATTGTTATTTTATTTAACTTCACTTGAATCGATGGTCTTTTACGAGATATGAATAAAATCTACGTAGATCTTGTCCTCTATCGCATCCATTTAATTATTTTCTTTTTCAAAAATAGTAAGATCCAAAATACAAATTTGTATTACCAAAAATCATTTAATAAAGGGACCGCAAAGTGTGATTGGGCCTAACTAGATGGCTAGTCGACCCAACAATTGGGCAAATGCAGGTACAGGGAAGACTAAAATACGTGCACGCAGCGTATCGGTTTTACTGATGAAAGGATAAGGTTGGGCACGTCAGAATGTCGTCGTTTGGAACAACTTCAACTTGTTCGGACGAATATAACCCTACCCACTCTGCCAATTGATAGTTGACACGTGGCTCCTTTTCTCCACTTTTTCTAAATTCCCTGAAAAATATATAGTACTACACAAAATTGCTCATACGAAGAAGAAGAAGAAGAAATAGCAGCAGCAGAAGCAGCTCACCTGTTTTAAGATAAGCTCCGATTGAATATCTCCGGCGAGATCATAGATTTTCCGGTGAGTTTTTCCGATCCCTTACGCCGCTCTGATTTGTATAGTTGACCATTATGAATCTTTCCCATATGATACGGATACAGAAATGTTAGGTCCTTTTGCTATTACCCATTTCCGATCCAAAATATGGATTCGCCAGCGAAAAAAATCTTTACCTTCGTCATCTAGCTTCAATTTAGTAGAATAGACGCTGATTGTTACTGTACATTTCCGGGAGGGAAAAAAAAGGATTGAGAAAATTGAGACCGAGACAGGAAAACTGGGGAAAATGAGTTTAAGTGTAGCGGAGGAGGAATCGGCTAAGGAAATCCAGTTGCCGGCGGATGTAGACTGGCAAATGCTGGACAAATCTAAGTTTTTCTTCCTCGGCGCCGCCTTATTTTCAGGTGTTTCAGCTGTGCTTTATCCTGTTGTGGTGTTGAAGACTCGTCAACAGGTAGCGCAAGTTCATCTTTCCTGTTTCAAAACTGCCTTTTCCGTTGTTAGGCTTGAAGGGATTCGCGGATTGTATCGTGGGTTTGGGACTTCGTTGATGGGTACAATTCCTGCTAGGGCACTTTATATGACTGCTCTTGAGGTTACCAAGAGTAGTGTTGGTACGGCCACGGTTAGGCTCGGCATTCCTGAGCCTACTGCGACCGCGTTAGCCAGTGCTGCTGCTGGGCTGAGCGCAGCCGTTGCCGCACAACTGGTTTGGACTCCGGTGGATGTGGTGAGCCAGCGGCTCATGGTGCAGCGTGTTTGCGCTGCACCAGCATCGTGTAAATATCTCAATGGGATCGATGCTTTTCGAAGAATCCTCAAGACAGATGGACCTAAGGGACTGTACAGAGGTTTTGGGTTTTCAATTTTGACATATGCTCCATCCAATGCACTGTGGTGGACATCGTACGCTATCACTCAGCGGCTTGTCTGGAGTGGGTATGGATGTTACTTCAGCAAGAATGGTGATGACAGAATTGAGGATAACATCAAGAGTACTCTGAAGCCTGATTCGAAGACTGTTATGATGGTTCAGGGAGTGAGTGCAGCCATGGCCGGAGGCGTTTCAGCTCTGATTACAACACCATTAGACACAATCAAAACAAGATTGCAGGTCCTGGATGGCGATGAGAATGGACGGAGAGCGCCAACAGTAGCTCAGACTGTAAGGAATTTAGTAAGGGAAGGTGGGTGGATGGCTTGTTACAGAGGATTAGGCCCTCGATGGGCTTCAATGTCCATGTCTGCAACCACAATGATCACTACTTACGAATTCCTCAAACGCCTCTCCACGAAGAATCAAGAAAATTGGGCATAGTGATCCCCATAGACAGTTATCGCTCTTCTTAGGTTTACTTTTCTCTCTTTGATCCATGTATAAGTTTTCTTTTTGAATGATCCTTTTTTTAGGAATCAGTATGCTGAGTTTAGACATAAACAAAGCCTAGATCAAGAACAAAAAGAATGATGAATGTAAGTTGTTCATGTACAAGTATGAATCTGTATATATAGTCCAATTCACTAAATTTATTTGGCTGTTGTTACTGTTTCACTTTCCTGTATGCTATCCTATGCTTTCTCTAGTACTTGTTTTATCTCTCATCTTAGGTATGTTTTTTGATTTGTGTTATCTGAGTGGATCTTTCGGAAACAGCCTCTCCATCTCTATGAGGCAGGGGTAAGGTAGGTACTCTCTCTACCCTTTCTAGACCCCATCTCGTGGAACTAAAGTGGGTATGTTGCTGTTGTTGTACTGAGCAATTTGTCTACTTCCAGATGTGAGACTTCTTCTTCTTCCTTCAAGAACTATACTTTTTCAAGAATGGAGCCAAATAGTAGGAACCTATCCTTCTCAGGCACTGATCAAATAGTAAGATGAGAATCTGTAGTGGGCTTAATTGACTTTTAGCTAATCTCAGCCAATGGAAGATAAGATTCTGCCTGATCATGATGTTGATTTGAACATGTTGCGTGCACAAAGGTTTTAGCATATTTATTTTTGATTTAATGTGACAGGAACTCAGTCAGATTGAGGTTGTTCATATTGTCGGATGAGGGTTGTTGTTGTCTGACAATCTATGTAAAATTTGTCAATTTGGGAGCAACAGGAGTTAGGAGAGGCAGAGGTAGGTTGGTACCAAGTTTGGATATAGGAGGAGGGTTGTTGTAGGCTGACATCCTGTATAAAATTTGTCAATTTGGGAATAGTAAGAGTTAGGAGAGGTAGAGATAGGTCGAAAAGGGAAAGTGATAAAACAAAATATGACACAATTTCAACTGACATGGTGGTCGAGGATCATGGTATAAGGTTAGTGAATGTCTGTCGTACTCCTAGTACTCTAGTAGTATGATTTAGGGATCACATAGTTTTTTTCTCTCATGTGTACTAATATCCGTTGCTACATATGTTATGTGTATTGTTATTTTGTTGTCTCCTTTTCTCTCTTACTTTTCTGTTTTTCTGAGTCGAGGATCTATTGAAAATAGTCTCTCTTGCCCGCAAAGATAAGAATAAGATTTGTGTATATCCTATTCTCTCCACACTCCATGCAGCTAACGCAACTTGTTTGAAAACGAGGATAGTTGTTATTGTTTAACGAGACAGGAAAATGTGGTGGGGCCAACGTAATTATCCAACATTAAGGGATTAGATTTAGTAGATTATCTTATTGTTTAATATTCAGATGACTAATGATAGTGGTTAACAACAACACAAGTAGCCGACCATTATACATAAATTTATATTAATAGAATTTTTGTCTATATGTAACTATTATATCAGCAACCACGTTTCTTCTGTTTTTTTTGTTTCTTAAAAAAAAAACATTTAGTGGAAAAAACCTGATTGCTTCACTTGTTATATTCAACTAATTTCTTAATAACATCAACCCTACCTACCGGAACTATTCAGGATATTTTAAAAAAGTCGAAGATTATCGAAAACTTTGTCCTAATCAATCAAAATTTAAAAAAATACAGCTAATGATAGCGAGCTAAGTGGTTTAAAAAATAAATACTTTTAAAATTGGGTGGGGATAGGGTAGAGGAGTACACATAGACCTGATTTTGGTGTCACTGTTTAAGTTATGTCCTAAAATTTTGGCACATCTACTTACTTCGGGACAACTTCAGACATGCAACGACTGAAGTTAGTCTTAACAAAGTCTAACTTGAGATAAAACGTTTGAAGTTTCATATGGCTGAGACTGAACTTCAGACATTTTTGCTAAACATCATGAATAGCCTAACTAAAACAGTTAGCTGCACTTAGCAGCAAGAGAACTCTTGTTGATCAGTATTCTGTAAAGTGAGACCGGGATCTTTTGCTGCTGCAAGGCGGGCACTTGTATTGCTTAATGTACTCAGCTGTGGCAGCGGTGATCTTCACACACTGGCCGTGGAACCATGTTTCACAATGATCGCAACATATCCAAAATTCATCCTTTGCATACTTCCCCTCACATACGCCGCACAGTGTCTCACCTCCCTCCTCTTCAACATCCATCTCAATACCCCATTCCTCCTCGTCTTCTTTATCTTCTTCTTCTTCATCATCTTCTTCATCATCATCATCTTCATATTTTTGCTGCAACTTTGTAAGCATACCCTGAGGCTCCGATGCCCTCTGTTTTATCAAGTGGTAAAGGAAACATCGATAGCTCAAAAAGAAGTTAATATTATGTGGTAGAAGGGTACAATACAGTCGAAAGATCACGAACAATTAAGCTAGTTTAAGACAAGCTATTCATGCAACAACTAGTCTAGATACCAGAAAATCAGAACTTTAAAGCAGAATTTGAATCAAAATCTGCCAAAAATGACCATAAGATTGATATTCAGATGCTTGCAAACACATCATTTTAGTCTTAACAACACGCAAAAAGGTATCACAGAGTTGACATGCAAATAAAGCATACTTTGGGAACATAATTTCTTTACCTTACTGGCGTTTGGCTTGGATTTGTTTTTACTTTGATTAGGGACTGTAGGTTTTTCTTTTTGTTGCGTCTCTGGCACACCAATCACTACTTCATGTATTGAAGGTAAATCATTTATCATGTCAAAGAGCTTCTTCCTGGAAAAGAGAAGGCAACTAATGAGCAACAACATAGTAAACATCATGAAGTGTTAAAGCACAATGACTTGTGTCACAATTGAGGCAAAAGACCATCTCTGGTAGCTTAATAGATATCTGAATGTACTAATCCTCTATGCACAAAGTTCAATGCGAAAAAAATCTAGAACAAGGGCTTCCCATTAGAATCACCATTCAATATGAACGATTTCGCATACAACAAACACGAAAGTGCAGAGATGAATTTAAGTTGAACCACACAATTCCATATTGATGTTGGTTGGTCGACTCAGATAACTGCAAATATCAGCTTGACAAGCATGAGTTACGTTCACCATACCACGTCAAGAAACCACAGCCCAGAGGTCAATGATCAACGTTCATTTGAGAGCAAGCCCTACTAAATAAACCAAGTTAATGTTCTTTTTAATAAACCAAGCTAGTTGAATCTAATTAACCTGTTAACAGCCACTCCTACAAGTGTGCTTCTATCAGCTCATTTTAACAAGTGCAAGCTAATATTCAAGGTAATACTCAACGAGCTATTTGCATTTTTCACACCTCTTTTTATGCATATTTTGCACTATGCATCCCGTCCTTCCTTTCACTTTTCCTTCCGAACCTCTTCATCTTCTTACAAAATGACTAAAATAGGTTTCCATTCAAACATGAACATTCTATAGGGGGTAAAATGGATATATTACTTATAAAGCTAATTAACGACTTCTATATCCTGAACATCCTCCATTGTTTCTGCTTAAGTACTAGAGGTGCTATTAGGAATTTCGGCATGAAATTCATTTCATAGGGTAGTAGTTCCATTTTAAGTAAGTAAAATATTCAGATTTGGACCAAAAAATACTTTAATGATTTTTCCCAGAAAGTAAAATGTGCACCAAAGGTGCAAAATACAATGAACTGAAATTAAACAAGCTTACTGCTTTTAACTTTTCTTGCTAGTAATAGTTACGGGCAGTGTTAGCTCAATACTAAAAGTATTAGTGTATTACTATATAACCAACCTAAAACACATTAATCAGATGCATTACTTCTGCTTTTAACAGAGAGCATTGAGAAAAAAACTTTAATGCATTGAGAAGCAGAATCAACACAAAAAAAACGTCAAATGAGGTACTGGAGCAGGCAGAATAGCTAAACGTATATTGTCAATCATCAGGACATGCTCTCAAAGATAATTTTACGAGCATGGAGATGTTTTGGCTGCATAGAAGAAACAAGTGAGAAGAAGTACCTCTCGGCTTTACCAAATCCAAATCTAGCACCAACGTAGAAGGCAATAGCAAGCAACCAAGAATCACTGTGATAGGCAACAAAAGAAAGCCACTCCTTTTGTTCCATCCCCTCTCTAGCAAAGTTGATACCAAGAACAGGCTCTGGAAGGCCTGGTGGTGAATCTTCAGCAGGTAGATTGACCTCCCATTGCTCATTTGGGAGTCCATACAAGCTTAAGTTCTCCTTTTCTGCATAAAAAACAGTTGATATGTTTGAGCATGAACAAGAAGAAATAGGAGTACCGTGTTATAAACAATTTGAGATAAGACAGATTAAACATGTTGACTGTAACAAAACTTGGAGGACAGGGGAGGTGCGGTGAGGAGGGAGCTTATAGTAGATGTTGCTCGGATTCTCCAAAAATTCTGCCACACCCATGTCGGATCCTCCAAAATACACTACTTTTGGAGGATCTGATGCACACTCATCAACATTTTTGAAGAGTCCAAGCAACATAGAGTATCCGTGATATAGAATAAAAAGGAGGTCCAGCAATCAATGACATTACTCTGATCAGCCACCCTAAATATCACTTCCAAAAACATGACGTACAACGTCTATCTACCACTGATTACAGCTGTAAGGCTTAGTATCCTGTGTATACTTATTTTTCACAGCTGTAACGAGGAAAGCATTATCAAATCAAAAGCAAGGGCTTAGAATTAGAATTGTTACTTTTAAGCTACACACGATGTAACTTGATTCTTCTTCTGCTTCAAGGAGGGGTAAAGAATTCCCTATAATGCCTGTGGATATGAGAACATTCATATCCAGATCTACCTTATCATAACGGAATAGAAATTCTATGTTCTGGGTAACAATGACTAAAATGTTTTGAATTTCATCTTCCCATATATAAAAATTCAGATACAGGAACAAAAGATCACTGATGGAATGATGTTAAAAGCAATATAACGATCATTGGAGAGTAAAATTGATGGTCTTACTCTATCATCCAATATTCAGGGGTGGCTCTACTCTAGAAATAGTGTGCACATGAACCCAGTGGTGGAGGCAGGATTTTCATTGAGGGTTCAAAAAAATAAGTATTTAATGTATTTTCTAGAATTATATGTTGCTATCCATGCTCCAAAAGCATTGAATGAACACTTGGTTGAACACTGAGTTATTTATCTAAAAAGACAAGGAACAATTCCAACTTAATATTATTTTTTCTCCTTTGTTTAGTAGTGTACCTAGGTTCTTGAAATCCTAGATCCGCCTCTCCCAATATGTCCAAAATCTTTCAACTTCAAATAACTAGAAAAAAGACATATACCTAGAGTCCAAAGGCAGATGGAGTTTACATACTATTGAGTGAAATTGATGTTCTTCCTCGTTAATCAATATTGTCCAAAATCTTTCAATATCTATCTAAAGAAAAGACATATAGACAAAGGCGGATGGAGTTTACATACCACAATCATTTGACAGTGAAATTGATCTTCTTAATGGATAATCCAAAATTTATATACTATGGATACAACTGTACCCAGTATTTAAGGAACCCTTAATTTTAAAAGCACTTAATAACTTTAAAAGTTGAACTCATCAAGTTTAAATACCGAATTTAACGTAATGCATATAACATACTACAAATTATTACAGAAAGAAAAAAATTTCAACCCTATTCCACTGATAACCCAAAATTCAAACAGAGACCATAACTTAAAAAGAATACAAAGAAGAATTATCCTTACCAGGATCACACTGCTTATAAAGTTCTTCCACATCTGAATACAAAAAACAAACAAAATCAATTAAATAAAGCAAAATTAAACATGATAACAAAAAAAAAAAAAACACAGGAGAAAACCTGTTGTGAGAGCTTTAATTAAACCAGTATATCTGCCCTTGACATTCTTAAACACATCAATGGGTTTAGGCTTCTTCTGTCCTTTTGCTCCAAATTCCATCTCTTTTTTTTCAAAAAATACCTCTTTTGCAGCTACAAACAGCACCGGCAAAAATCATATGAGAGAAGAAGAAGAAAGTCAAAAGCAGTTTTGACTTCGTACAAGGTTTCTGAGTCTGAGAGAATTTGATAATAAGATTACCAATTCTGATACTACTATACTACTTATTCTATTTTCTCCCAAATATATCAACGGGATTTTTTATTTTTTTTATGCATGATATATATATATATATATAGTCAACATAAATAATAATTTGTAACAAAATATTTGAGTACAAAGAATAATTTTTCTAATAGTGAATTTTTTTCGAAAATTGTCAATCTAACTTAAATATATATCCTAATAGAACTGAGAAAGCAAGAACATAATTAACTAACTAATGTTCGGCGTATTTATATATTTATTGTATTACTTTATTCACATTTTAATCGCTTTTGAGTAATAGATTATATTAGATATGCTCAATTTATGATGATTATTAAATTTTGGACTGGTTGAGTTTTTCATAATTTATTATTGTTAATTCTGATTCTATGGACATATAGTGTTAGGTTAACATGAATAACCGGAAAAAAAGAGAGCAAGAAATAGAAACGAATAACAAAACTTTACGAGAGCACGTAGGACTTTCCGATGCAAATCAGGATTTAGTCGAGTTCCAATATGATAGCGGACACCAGATGAGAAAACAAAAGGAAAGGAAAAAAACCACGCAATTATTCGATAAAAAATTGCGAAGAAAACATAAACCAGCCACAATAAACTAAAAATTACTCTTTGGATTGAGGTATTTAAAGCATTAAATAGAAAACAACCATGCCAGGTTATGGACTAACTATAAAGTTTTCAGAATAATGTACTACAATACTAACATAGCCAAGGATGACTTCCCACTTTTAATAGCAACACTTGCATCAAAAAGATGATAAACATGGATTGCTCGTGTTATCTTTCTTCTCTTTGTCCAGCTGTGAGGTCCCTCTGTTACGCGCTGAGAAGGCGGAGTACTTAAATGATTGGTGATGGTAAATAGCATCACCGTTCGAGCCACTAGTGATTCCAGAGTATACTGGTGTGGAGTAGCTTCTGGATTGATGAATATTGGGCTCCAACATTTTTCTGTTGAGTTGCAGCTCATCAGATACCTGATTGTCTTGACCATTGATCAAATCAGGGGATTTGGACTCTCGAGGCTTCTTCATATTGACAAAGCGCCCACCGGGTCCCCTAGCCCTATTCAATGCATGACGATGCCGGGACTCATGGAGATATGGCTGAAATGTGTTGTCAAAGAAAAATAAGATGACTAAAGCACACAAAGGAGGAAGCAATCTTAGATTTAGCAGGTGTTAGCTGTGTGTGAACATAGCCCAACATGAAATGTAGAAAAGAACAAACTACTTATACGGTGTTGGATGCACTTAATAGTGTGAGACCTTCTAGGGAAAACCATGCGAGCTTGGCCCAAAGCAGACAATATTACACCACATTAAGGGTAATCATTGGGTTGTTTTAGCGTGATAGTAGGTTCAAATAAACCCAGCTTCTTTAACACGGTACATATGAAAAATCATTAAAGATTCAAAAAATATCCAAACCCATAATTGCAAAAGTACAATGGATTTAGTGGTGAGAACATAAAAGCTATACGCATTAGGTGTAAATCCTGGATTTGCACTGAAAGCACATTAACACATGTATACCCGTACGAGTGAGTGACTCAATACTAAGCAACAAGAAGGGTGAAGCTGAACCATTGTCAAACACTTACCTTCCGTCCTTTAGAGAGTTTGTTTTGAGCCTCCAGCCTAGCACGGTACTGTCTACGCCTGAGGATAGCCTGATATTGTTTAGCATTGACAAATATAGGCTCATCTTGCTTAAGGTCGAGCGGAAGTGGCACGCGAGGAGAAACCATGCCTAACATTTGGGATTGAACCTGAAGAAAACTAAATGGTAAGGATCCAACAGGGGGCATCGGCAGATCACACTGGCTTAAACAAATACAAGCATAACAAAAGACTTGGTTAATCATGGGCAGCTTGACATAAAAGATAACAATAGGTATCTATATAAGAGAGAAACTGAGGGATGGGGACCATATACTTATACCACTAATTGGAGATGCCTTTGATATTTAATGTAGCGAATGCCGAATATCTAATCGAACAAGTCTGTATGAAGGATCTCATGTTTGGTGTTATAATATTTAAATTCACTTGAACATATGAGTGGACTTTCCTTCTCCAAAGAATAAGTTGGCCAAAAAAAGCAAGGAATCATCAAAGTAAAGCAGATGCAAAGTGATTAGGATAATCCAAAGAACTCTAAAATGGCATAGACCTTTTCTAGAATTTACTTATGATCCTTCACAGAAATGTAAAGCCAACACAAGTTTAGCGCATCTCTAATTCCTTTGAAGAAAAAGTTAAAAAGTGCTGATACCAGATTGAATCAATCCAACCGTGATTAGTAGTTTTAGGTGGTTTTCATTTATTCGAATAGTACATATCAAATATTATAAATTGGTTGGAGGGGTAGGGGGGAGGGGGTGTTGCAGGTGGATCATGACCTAGATATCATACTGAGAACCATATAACACTATCCTTCCCCCCACCCCACCCAAAAAAAGTTCTCTTTCCTACGGAACAAAAAAAAAAAGGAGAAGAAGAGTTGAAAACAAGTTCTTCACTTTTGAGTGATTATTTGGAGCACACTGGTTATTCACTAGTTGGGTGGTTTTTCAAATACAAGTGCCTCGCTAAAAGCTATAGTATAACTTGCTCATATTCAATGGACTGAATGATTTACTCACCCTAAGATAGTCGAGATCACTGGAAACAAGAAAATGTCCACAAGAGGTTTCATATATTTGTTGCATATGTTAATGAAGAACAAATGCAACTAGTAAAAAAAAAAAAAGTTCGGGGGGGGGGGGGGGGGGGAATAGGACCTTAGTAAAGGTTAGGTGTGTCTCAGGGATT
>NW_006238964.1:1028580-1041121 GCF_000226075.1 Solanum tuberosum | reverse complement strand
GAGGTTTCAATGTAAAATTAGGAAACAGCCAGACAGATTTAAAGGGAGGTTTTTCTTAGATGACATAAGCAAAGTTTTTAATTGAAATTCTAGTGAAAATATTGATGACATAATGGCTCTTTTAGAGCCGGTTGTGCTAGAATTACTCAAAAGAATTGCTGATCATCATAAAAAAGAGAATGTGATAAAACAATCAAATGGAAAAAGTTCAGTTCTCTTTCTCTGAGTGTCTTACACAACCAAATAAGCAGTGCACATCATCAATACAAAAATAATTGAGCTTTAATTGTACTCACCATGGCTTGATTTCCATAGGCAGCAACTAGACCGTGATAGTAAGGATCCGGATGAGGAAAAGGAACAACAGCCTAATAAAGACCAATAAATACATAAATAATTTACTAGAGATTGCATATCCCCACTTGTGGGATTACACCGGGTATGTTGTTATTTTGTTGTAGATTGCGTATAAAAAGAGTAGGGAAAAACTAACTTAATGAACTCACAAAATTTTTCTGATACATATCGAAAGTCCAACCATGCTCCTGACTTGACACACTTTGGGAATCATCGGACTTCCCACTACTTCTAACACTGCCTGGTGTGGTCCAAGCAGATATCCAGAGGATCAGATTAAGAAAATGCAGAAGTCAGAAAAGAAATAAGTGAAAATTGAGGGAAAAGGAGAGTTGTGGCTGTTTAAAATAACCAAACTCACTAACAGCTAGTAAGCCAAATACGAAATACAACATAATCAACCTTACATATCATGTGGGTCATGAAATAGCTAGATGATTTAGATATTAAGAATGTCTGCCCTTCTAAAGGAACGAGAAATGAAGGGGCAGCATGACACAACATTTAGTATGCGTATATCTTTCGATGCTTAAGTGGGGGTGTACGGGTATTACGCCCCAAAGCAATAAAGCTAGAAAGAGATAACTTTCTCCAGTCTGTTCAATCATCACTGTCTAGCAATAGAATTATAACCTACTTTCAAGAAATGAGCTCTCTATTCTAACTCAAAAAACAAGTGAAGCAATCTGTAGTACAGACCTTGTATCGACATTTCAAGCTCATTTCTGTGGTGCCTCCTTAGCAGGCTAACAAGAACATACAATCCACCACATTAAAAGGCTGTGACCGATCAGATTTGGAGGAACAACATGGAAGTACTTAATTTGATCAACCTTCTAAACAATCAATTTGCAAATTTCTCTTCTACACTCCTATCAATTAGCTTCTCCTAATTGATATAGAGAAAACAGTTATAAACAAGCTAGTCGCAAACATGCTTACTTTGTTTCAAAAATTCTATGACATAACTTAAAAGTGTTCTATTTATGAAT
Organism: Solanum tuberosum; assembly: GCF_000226075.1. Taxonomy (NCBI): domain Eukaryota; kingdom Viridiplantae; phylum Streptophyta; class Magnoliopsida; order Solanales; family Solanaceae; genus Solanum; species Solanum tuberosum. The sequence goes on along the minus strand of NW_006238964.1, from coordinate 1,039,772 downwards.
CTCAAAAGATGCAGAACAAAAGTGAATATTCTCACCTGCTCGCAAAGGCATACTGCTTTTCCCGTGGCTTTTTCTTTCTCCTTCATTAGCAGCTTCAGGACATGATTGACTCGTTGATTGAGTAGACGAGGAATCCTGATCTTGAAAATGATAATTCAATTCCTTGGAATTCTGAGGACCAGGAAATGTCGACATTTGTTGCATCTGTAAATCTACAGAATTGAGTGATGATCATTAACACTAACAAAATGGGGTTAAGTTACTAACTCAGCTCAGAATCCTTTCGGAAGAAATCCTGCATTTTCTGACCATAGGTAATACAACATACTTAAGTCATAACTTTACAATCCTCAGACTTAGACATAATACACTTCTACACTGTGTAGCTAGGTAACTTTTTAAATCTATATATACTACATATTGAATAAACTTGGCTTCTTTGTGTGTACTTCATATTTTTTGACTCGCCTTCAGTGAAAATTCGGGCTCCTCCACTGCTTATGACTCTAAGATGAAGCATGTATTTTATCTTCAAATATCTGTTTGGCCAAAAAAATTGATCAAATGTTGGAAGTCTTCAAATATTTCAAGTTCCCAAAAAGGGGCTTGAACCTATTGTTGGGTTTTTGACTCGTGCACTCACTTCAAAAAGTAAAATGCATGTCCAAACACAACTTCAGATTCCAAACATCAAAACTCAATTTTGAAATTTCTAACTTCAAAATCTAAGGCCAAACAGAAGCTAATTTTACTTGTTAAAAAATGGTAAATCTCACAACAATGAATAGAGATACTAAAGCATCAGGCATAGAACCGACAAACAAATGCACTTTTTTGAAACTCAAAAGAAATGAAAAATGCAACCGAGGTAACAAACAGAGTAGTATACTAGTATATCCCTAAAGAATCAAAGAATCAACAAAAACAAAGTAGTTATCAACTTTTTTTTTTAGAAAAAAAAAACCCTTTTTTGGGACAAGTCATAGATAAAAAACCCCATTTTTGCATGCAACAAATAGTAAACAAACCTTGTTGATTTTGTGAAAATTGAACAGAGTTTGTGGTTGAACCAAACCCAGAATTCAAACACCTCTGATTATTTTGCTTCTTTAAGAAGTCCAAGTCCCAGTCCAGTCTCTTTGTATACGGAACAACAAAACTTTGGCTGCGAAAAGGACACAGAAGAGGTTTTTTGTTTTTTTTTCCTCCTTACTTGAGTAAGAAAAATGGCACTGCAGAAAAAGACAGCCAAAAAAAGGAGAGAAACTTGAAGAGGTGTATTTCTTTTTTACTAGATTAATATTACATCAACAACTTCTTTTGTCATTTTATGTGATGTGTATCAAGGACTCTCTTCCTCTAATTCCGAGATTAGTTATGCAGGTATTAAATTCTTTACGAGTAATATAATGTTGGTGGGTAAGTTTAACATTTTGTTTGATTTGCTATTTAAAAACTGGCATAATTAATTTATATATTTTACCTATGGTATAATCTATGATAAAAAATGGAATAGTTAATACTACATAAATAATTAAACTCCACATAGATAATTTGCATACAAAATAATATTGATTACTTCATAACTAATTTTGTATTAATATTAATATTTATATAATTCTGCTCAACTATCAAATGACCTCTCGGACATCATTATATGTCTCTTTTTTAGTTTCAATTTATGACAACAAAAACAATCTATCTACTCGATCAATGTGGTTTGACAAATGAAATTAGAAGAGAACGGTGTGCATACTACACGACCACTATTTTCACTGTGAAAATAGATAGACAAACGGGTGAAATAGGAAGCATGGCATCTTTTTAAATTTTTTTATAAAACTAAATTACAAGTTTTAATAAAAAATTGGGACCCATTGGTTAAAAATGATAAATAGGGATTATTTGACCATACGGTTTGAAACGAAGAATACAATTACTATATATCGAATACATTAAAGATATAATTGAGTTTTTGTCCTCCTTTATTTCAAGAAGATGAAATAAGACTTATGTTATGATTGTTATATTATTTGTAAGCTTTAATCAAGTTTGGGTTTCCATTTGATTCTTTTAGGCATTTCACTAACATGTCTATATTGTTACAAAATACCTATTTTATTTGTATTTAAACTATGGACAAACAATATTTAATCAAGCCTATGGACGAATCCTTTTAGATCTATATAAGGGGAAAGTCCTCTCTCGAATTCAAAGATGTAACACAAAAAATGACTCTCTTCACAGCCAATCGAGCCTAGCCTTTTATTAAAATCACTGTACTATAATTTCCACTTTTGGTCTATCCACATTTCACGAAGCAAATGGATGTGAAATTCTTCATTTTATGGTTGTCAACTCCGACGGTGAGTATGATTGGTTCGAATAAAGTAGAAATTTTCACATGGAAGTATGCTCAAAGTTCAAAGTGGTCTAAGATGCAAGTCAAGGAACATTAACATCAAGAAAATAGTGCAATCACCAACAAACGAACACTACAACAGATGACAAAAGCAAGAAATTACATGAATACGGCTACTACCATGACAAACACGGTGCTGCAAACTATCACCATGCCTAATCCCATCGAAAAACAAAAGAACGCTCAACCACCTTACTAACCTTCCATCTAATCCACAACCTCCCTATATATCTAGTGGTCTTTTATGAATTTTGCCTTGAAAATTTAAAGGATTATAGAGCCTCCTACCAGAGTATCAATGCCATATAACCACATCCTATTCTTCAGCAATGCCATGAATATGCAAAGACATGGATCACAGTTAAATTGCCGGAGACACGAGGAAGTGACACCAATACTAAAATCAGACTTAACAACTGCAAAATTTGTCCATAGAACAATCATTTTGCACCGCAAGCACTATCAAAGAGCAAAAAGATGAACGGAAATGAATTTTACACACCAAAACTATCATGAAATAAGACAATATATGACAGACTGGTTAAATATTGTCCAAGGAAATAAAAAAGTTGAACAAACCCGAAAGATGAGAAATAATCTCCAGTATGACAAAGAACACCTAAGAGCTTACAAAAAAAAAAAACACTACGACTATGAAAAGCAGAATAATTAATTCTTCATTATACAGGAGTGCTAACAGAACCATTTCAGCCAGCAGGTGCAGATTGCAGCTATTTTATCAGAAGACTTTATGCACCAATAAATGATCCATGCAATCTACTGTCAGAAATTTGTTTCCAATATCAGCAAAGGGTTAAGCCACCAAGTGATGCAGGTCACCGAGAACTGGTCAATACTCTCCTCTTCCATTGTACGGTGATTCCTATTGGCATCAATCAAGATAGATAAAGAAAAAAAGCTAAAACTAATAGTTTGTAATTCTATTATCATATGTTCTCCTTATAAACAGAAAATTCATCAGATAAATGGGAAGAAGGTCCCATCACATGGCTTGTGTGAAGCTTTGCTTAGATTGCATAGTCCTGACTCTTGATAAAAGAGGAAAGTTGTGGTAGGTTGATCGCCAATGTGAAGCTAACCAATAGGATGATGTATCCTTAAAAATACAGAAAACATTGGGACATGCTCAACTAAGCACATGTAATATTGGCAGTCGAGTGTGATCAGCAGCTTACACAAGATCTTTTTGCAAGTGATGTCAACATTTAAAGATATGAATAAATCCCTGTAACATCATATTAAAAAACATAATTCTACTACATTATGACAACTCTACTTTGACAGTGTTCATTTCTCCAAATGTATCTACAATAACTTGAATGATTATAAATAATTATTTTTTATTTTTATTTTTTTGAAACTGGTAACGTTATAAATAAAAAAAATTGTTGGCATTAAATTAACTTATATCACCTTATATATTGCAAAAGTAGTCGAGATAAAGTGGTTGCATTATTCTCGGCTTGGTGGCAGTGACTAGTTTCCTATTTCCATTAGAAATTATGTGACAGCTCTTCTATTTTTGCAAAATAAATAGCCAAATTCTGAAGCATTTTTTACTTGGTTAAAAACAGGTTGTAACACACCCATTGTAGTTCCTGTTTGTATAGAGGATTGGGCGTGCTTTGGAGAAAACCATGTTTTGTAGGTTTCCCCCTTTTTGGTATATCTCTTGTCTATGGCCAAGTTTGGCCTAGTTATTATTAATGAGAACTTTTACTTGAAAAGAATGTCTTATATCAACCTTCGGATGTCGGTAAGTGTAAAACCTCAAATCATGGTAAATTGGTAACTGAATGAGTTAAAAAGAAATGAGGTAGACCCCAAATCACATGAAAGAAAGGAAGACATCCCCCAAGACCTACAATCTCTTGAGATCTAAGCAGACCTAGCAAAAAAAATGGATTGGAAAAAAAGATCTCAACAGGAGATACCAATTAGTTGGGTCTAACTTTTAGTCATGCTCCCATGTCAGAAAGTAGAGAGTAGTTTCTAGTGCTATAAGAACTAATTTTGTTTTATCATATTGGATCGAGACGAATTTAAATGGAGTGACTTGGATATTATGGATTCATATAACCGATTACCTGTTTTTGGACAAGGACCAATATGAATGATCATTAATTCATTATCAAGCAAGGTACCAAAACTTGACTTTATCACAATGAGAGCTACTAAAATGGCCAGAAGACTGTAACTGCGCAATACTGAAAAAGTAGAAGGTACAATGCCAAAAACAGATTCTTACAGGGGGATAAGTTGGCATGTAAACAACTTGCCGAGGGTGACCAATCATCATCTGCTGTCCATACTGCAACCGAAGGAAGAAATTTTAAGCATTATGCAATCCACTTAAATTTAATAGGCACAATGATTAGTGCATTGACCAAATCTCTCAAATAGTACAAGCAGAACAATCAGCACGTACAAAGGGAAATTGCCAAGATAATGACAAACCTGAGGTCCATTTGGATGAAAATACGGCTGTGGCGCAGGGGTACCCTGTGGATTATATACAACAGACTGATGTCCAGCAAACGATGGACCAACCTGCAAAAAGTATGTGAGCAACGTAAACATCAGAAACACCCCACGCCCAAAGGAAAAAGTTAAGACACAATGAGAGAGAAGCAACAGCTTGTCCAATCACACAAGACAAACAGATTCAAAAATTCATGAACTTCACCAGCTATCTAACAAATTTGGGAACAGCTTGCAATTCAATCTTGTATCTATGTTCCTGAAGAATACTCCAAATATCTAGTCTAAAGAGGATCACAGTCATCACTAGTCAACAGAATTGCAGCCATGATACAGTCACCAGTGGAAACTGGAAAAGAATCAATTAAGGGCACATGCAAAATCAGGTGGCTGTTACTTTTATCTCTTTCTATACCCCCTTTATGTTTACTAACCATAGAACTCCCAAGTCAAGTGTGCTTGGGCAAAGTACTAGGAAGGATGATCCCCTCGGAACGGAAGTCCTCATGTTGCAACCCACGAACTCCGTCCACGTCCTCAGCAAATAAAGGATGAGGTAACAACAAAATATAACAGGATGAAGTGACCACAAAGTATTCGTTTTAACACCACTATGGAAAATATATAAGTAATATTTTGAATAAACTATCAAAAGATTCAGTGTCCGTTATTCCGCCAACAGAAGTTACCATCCTATGAATCATTTTTTTAAGAAAAAAAGTAAGAGAGGTGATCATTTGCAAGTCCTACATCCCATACTGGTACTTTGATTCTATATTGGTCCAACTCTATCAAATAAAATATCTTGTCCTAACCAGATCATATGGACTCAAAAGTACCCAGATAAACAAAAAGCAGCAGCAGCATCATAAACACAACACCAAGCAGTAATAACCACAAGCATCATTACCCCAACACCCATAGACATGCCATGCATCTGTGGCATAGCAGCCATCCCAGCTGGATAGTAGAAGGAATTATCAGACACTGGAGATGCCGGTCTCAAAGTCGCTTGAGATGGGACAAAGCTCTTCGCACTGGGATTAAATTTAAATTCCTGACAGAAAATTCAACGTAAGCATAACGGGACAGTGTAAGCTAAGAGCCCATTAAAACTATGAAATGATTGCTTGCTGACAGTCATGGTTTGCTGAATAGGAAAAGGTATCAAAGAAGAACTCTTACCTTAGCATGTGGATTTAAGGTGGACTTCGTGGATTTTTCTGAAGAAAATGAACTCACGGAAGAGCTACGTGATAATCCATTGCTAGATGCAGCACCTGCTCCATGAATAGAGGATAAAACAGAACTGCTAGGTCTGACACAAGAATTAGCAGATCTGGTATTGTCTCGACTCTTGGAAGACCCGACAGCCCCCTTTTCACTAAAAGAACCTGTGATCTTTTCCTGAAATTCAGGAAGGGGAGACAATGCAGAGACATCCATAGACGACACACCCTTATCCAAGGTTTCCTTTTTCACTCTTAGTGATGACTTGGAATCTACATGTAAAAACCTTAAAATCAACAGAGATGCATGAAAGGTAATTTATAACCAATGTTATTAAAAGTGAAAAGCGCAAAAAAGCTCTAAGGTACATAGCTTTAAGCACAAATAAAGCGTGGACTCTAATAAAAAAAGGCACAAAGGGAGAAAAATACAAATATATATGCCCAAGACTAATAATTATAAGCATGCATGACAAATATATGATCAAAGAAATTGATTATAAAAAATTAGGATAAAGTGAAATATCAATAATTTAGTGCCGCCTTTTCAGAAGAGGCACATAGGAAAGGAAAAGTATGCCTTAGTGCCTTGATGACGAAGCTAAAGTGCACATTAAGCGAGACAAAGAGCTCAACAAGTTATGAGCCTCGCTCAGGGATTAAGCGCGGTTTAAGAGCAGTTCTGATAACACTGCTTTTAACCCCCAATAAAACGAGACAAAGAAACACGTTTTTTAAACACACAAGATAGAAAGAACAGACACAGCACGAAGCGCGCCAGTTGTCATGGATCAGTATACTGTACAACAGCCTAGAAGTAACGATCATCACACAAGCATGACTGTAAAGGAAATGAACTATAGTAAGAAAGGGAGACCGTTAAGTCTAAGATTTACCATTAAAAAAGAATATCTTTAAGGAGCCCATGCATCCTTGATTCACATGAACATCCATAAAAGTAATGCCACCAAAATTAATCAATTACTTTGACTGCTCAGTATATAATTTGTTTAAGTAGAATTCAGAGATGTACAAAATCTATCAAGAACTAATGAAGCATACCTAGACCTTCACTACCCACCCCTTCTTTTTAGCTGGTGGGCAGTAGTTAAGAAAAAAGAGAGTTTTTTTGTTTTACTGATGGCAAAAGACCAAAGTTACATGCTCTACAATCTTGAGGCAGACAACTTTTATCCTCTAGTATGACATCCTATTTAAATATCAATTCACGGGGGGAGCTATTTTGAGGGGAGGGAAGATGATAGGCTACAAGTCAGCTAGCAGCATGTAGCAAGAAGGGAAATATTTATCAAAACCCTATTCTAACAAGTTGCGGGCATGGATATTTGACTACTTGAGCACCTCAAGACAAACTCACCTTCAGGTATTGATGTATGAGCCCCTTCAGCTAACTACAAGAAACAAGTACAGACCATAAGAGCTTTTCAAAGCAAGAAAAAAAGGAATAATAAAGATGTAGATTTCAATGACAGCAATAAGTATATAAGTTAAGCTACCATTTGCATTCTTGTCTCCTCTTCATTGCAACTAGCTCCATCATGTTCACTGCACGTGATTTTGTGCCCCCTAAAGGACAACTTGGTTAGGAGCAACAAAATTTGACTGCTAAAGCGGTAAGGATTTATTGTATTTCTCTTTAACAGTAATAAACATGATAACAGAATGTAGACTTCTCAGACTAAGTAGAGAAGGAATGTCAGAATGACAGACAGAAACACTGTTAACAACCTGCTCTCATCCATCTTCGTGGCACTTTGAGGAACATGTTCAGCTGATGACTGTTTGCTATGATCATCATAGCAAGTCTGATAGACATCCCTGCTGGTACTCAACTGAGAAGATTGCAATTCATCCTACAGACAATAATATAGCAAGATTAACACCGGCAATATAATCTTAAGACACAAACAGAAACCCAAAGGCATAGATCTACCACATGAACGCGGGCACTTTAAACCACCATTTTGATTTTTTAATTTTATTTTTGATAGTGATGGCTTATGAGGTCAGATTGTGCACACCTCAACTAATCTACTGTGAGGTACCGGAAACTCAATAATCATAGAATGATGAAAAGAAATCATTTAAAGTTTTTTGCCTTGGCTGGGATTTGAATCGCAGACTCCAGAAGAAAGATGAAAACTCCACTGAAGATGTCGAAGATTTTGGAAGAAACACATGATTAAATAAGATTTAAGACGAATATGTCAAGTTAGAGAACAGATTGAAATTGCTCTCTTACTGTTCCTCCACCTAACTGTAGTATAGAATGAATCGAATGATGAAGACGAAAAACAATTAATGTGACATTGTCCACGGAGAACCCACCCTATAGCAAGTCACTATGGTATCTCCTAGTACAGATATGGTGCTAGCAAATCTTGTAACTAATTAGCTTCCCAAAAGCTCATATGACCACACCTCATTCCGGTGCCTAATTTCTTCCATAGCACCTGATATTTGTTGACAGATTGTTGTGTTAATTAGGCAGTCGATTCCAACTTCTTGAGTGTCACTTCAATCCACTTTACTGGAACTATGAAAAGCTAGGGAAATTTTTTTGAGTGCCACTTCAATCCACTTTATTGGAACTATGATAAGCTAGGGAAAATTTCTTGCTAGCAGGACTTAGTGTCTACAAGACATGGATAGTTCTCGACTTCTTGTATTTGCCAGCACTTTCATAGCAGTACTCTGCAACAAAGTTCCCAACTAGATGAGACATTTGACTAGTTAGAATATACTTTTCCTATATCAGGGATATCCAATTAAAATGCCTAGGCTAGTTGAAAATAAATTAAGCACAGACGTAAAACCGTAACTAGTAGTACATCGATTCAAAGGATTAAAGTTCTCATACCACAAAGGAATAATTTATGCAAGACACAATGAACCTAAATGAACATACACATACCACTGAGGAAGATCTTGATGAGAATTCCACACCGCCAACAACTTCCCCAACACTCGTACCAGTGAATGACTTCCCCATAGAAGAACTAGAGATACATTGAAATGTTTCATCATTACGCGAATCCAACAGTATGTCCTCACAATCACCATATCCACTATCATCAACCCCTCTAACAACTGCTGAAAATCTGGTTTCTTCATCAACTTCAAGGCTCCCATGAAGTTGAATTCCTCTCTCCTGTGAAATAAAATTCAAAGACACGGACCATGTTAAAATAAAAAAGAAGAACAAGAACTGTTAGAGAATGGCAAGAAAACAAAGGATTCACACAATTGGTGTTCTCAAAAGTAGAAAAAACTCCTGGGGTTTTAAGTAAGACGTGAGTAAAGCACGCTTCTTTGTAGTCAGAAGCAAAATTTACAGAAGATGCAAAAATTCCGTAGCATTTCATTCTTATAATCAAGAAATGGAAAATAGTCAATGAAATAGAGAAAAAAGAATAGACAAATGGAAAAACGAGTCATCTTAAAGAAGAAAACAATAATAAAGAAGCAAATCTGGAAAAACAACGAACTGTAGTTGTTAGCCCTGCGATAAAAAAAAGACAGAGAACACTGGAGTGTATCTGGAAAGTAAACAGCACTACTTTATTATTACTGTTATCTTTTCAAGTTAAATTAAAGAAGCGACTTCTTGATCGCATCACTAACTGTCAGAAGCTTGCGCTTCTTTGAAATTGGTTTGCTTCGCCCATGTGATGAGAGGACCCCTTGCTTTCATTGCTCATCGCTTTAAGCAACTGAGCTATAACGTTTAAGAACGCTGCACAAGTAAAAGGTAACTATGTAATCTTACCTCTGCTAGATGAAGATCACGTGTTTCCTCACCCTCGATTTCCCTAGCTATTCTTAAAGCTTCTTTTTCCAACTCCCTCATTTGAGGACCTTTGTCAAGCTTTGTAGTATAAAGTTCCTCATTGAATGTGCTTTTTACTCCAAATAGTGTTTCATTGGCCTGAAACTGATCCCAGCCCCTGCAAGCACATATTTATTCAGTGATATAGGAGGTGAAACACATAGCCATGCTAAAGAAACATAATTCACAACTAGCACAAATTAGACAACAGTGGGAAAAAGAAAACTTATAGGCATGTATCACTAATAATTGAAGAATGCAATTGTTGAGCAACCATTCTATGCATTTATCTGGCACCACTATTGAGCAGAAAAAGAACACGGACTCAAATCTGACTTTCAGTAAACTTCCAATGAAGAAGTAGAAGAGACCTTTGAACACGGGAAAGGCACCGCTTTCTCCCCCGGTAATAGACAGCTCAAAGGAAAAGCAAAACATAAGCATGAATTAACGATTTCCACCGAGAGATGAACTACTTAGAGGCATTAGAAGAGGATTCGAATGATTCTGGAAAAGGTTTTTTAAAAAATAAATTTTTTCCGCGCCTAATATTGAATTCATAGTCCAACTCAATTCCCTACTCCAGAAAACATTGAATTCATATATGCTTAGGTTTATTGATGTGAAGGGTGAGAAAGAAGGAAAGTAGAGGGATATCTAATATCTTACTTTCCTGTTGGATTTTTTGGCCATGACCGGGGAGAATGGTAGACTGGAGAGACATGGCCAGGAATCAACACACAAGAACAGAGGGGAAAGGAAACCTCTTTCAGCTTCTCACCTTTCTTTTGTCTTTCTTTCATTCCGAAATATCTGTTAGAAAGAACTTCTAAAGAATGCAAGAAGATCACAAACAACTTCCAAAACAAAGATGGTAAACAGCTGTCTAAGTAGAGAGAGAGAGACTCAAACTAATAAAATGCTTATGTGAGTATGATTACCTATAGAGAATCGAACACAATCTCACTTGAAGTTTAACATTTTCAGCACATTGAAGGGTGATTAGGAATGGGTAAACAGCAAAAAAAATATGGTAACTGAAAACAGATTTTTTTTTTTGAATTTTTCATTGTAATAGTCGGTTTATCCAATTACAGGATATTTATAACGTCTAGATAAATCACACACTTCCTTTTTTTGGTGGTGGAGTGTGTGTGTGTGTGTGTGTGGGGGGGGGGGGGGGGGGGGG
>NW_006238964.1:1016343-1028021 GCF_000226075.1 Solanum tuberosum | reverse complement strand
TCCAGTGGCCGTCAAATATGTTATCCAACTCGGGACATTCAAGAGCATCATCATCAGGCACCCAACGTTCCAACTGCCGCTCTACCTCACCATGACGGGACTGTGATATGCAGGAATCTGTCAACAGTTCCAGCTGTTTTTCCCGCAGCAATTCAGCTCTGAAGACATCTAAAGTTGCAGGCACGCCCTATTCCAAAGCAATAGTCTCATTATTATAGCTTTAACTGTCTAACATATCAAGACATAAAATCTGATTCTAGCATCTGTCAAAAGTGATCTATAGCTTAGTCTTGCATGAAATGCCACCACTATCTTACATCACAGCATCAATTGTTTGGTTGATCATTTAAGAACTATATTAAAGTTAGAATAACAGAGTACATAAAATAATTGGAAGCAAAAATCATACTCCCTCCGTCCCATTTTATATGATGTACTTTGATTTGGCACAAACTTTAAGAAAAATGGAAAGACTTTTAAAACTTGTGGTCCAAAATGAATGATAGAAATTTGTGTGGTTGTAAATCATTTCATTAAGGGTAAAAAAGACATTTTATAGGCAAATTGTTACTTAAAATAGAAATGTGTCATTCTTTTTGGGACTGACTAAAAAGGAAAGTAAGTCATATAAATTGGGACAGAGGGAGTACTAATTATATACATAATTAGATAAAACATTTCATGCTTGTCGTGGGGGACCCAAGTTCGAATCTCCCATCCAATAAGGATTTTTTTTCAATTAAAATTGAATTATTTCCTTAAATTTTAATACACTTTCCTATGTGGAATAATATTTCCTTATATTTTACTCCCTCCGTCCCATTTTATATGATGTACTTTGATTTGGCACAAACTTTAAGAAAAATGGAAAGACTTTTAAAACTTGTGGTCCAAAATGAATGATAGAAATTTGTGTGGTTGTAAATCATTTCATTAAGGGTAAAAAAGACATTTTATAGGCAAATTGTTACTTAAAATAGAAATGTGTCATTCTTTTTGGGACTGACTAAAAAGGAAAGTAAGTCATATAAATTGGGACAGAGGGAGTAGAAGTAACACACAAACCTTTGCTAAAACTTGCACAAGCTCTTTACCCGGTATAATCAAAGTCTTAGATGGAGGTTTGACCAGAGATTCAGGAGTATTCTTACTCTCCTGGGAACCATCTTTTATCAAGTGGGCCAGTTTCAGAACAATACCTGTGCAAAGATCAACGATAGAATAAAGCGTCAAATGCAAAATAGCTCAATACATGCCAGAGCACTGTTCAAAGTCATAAATACCAGATAAAATAATCTAGAAATCTATTTTAATTTTTCAGACATACCAAAATCTTTGTCAGCATTTGTTGCATGAAATATCCCTGAAAACACAGATCCATCCATTGTTTGTACTTCCACTTGATGTCCAAGAAGACATGTACTAAAATAAACTAGTCGATCATGTGAAGGACTTTCGTATGATCCCCTTTTACCTGAAAGTTATGGTAGTTAGAATTAAGCATATGAAGCAATTTATACAATTATTAGTAAGCAGCTCTCACCTACAGCAGTCGACTTGCTGGAAGTCGTTTTTGTAGACTGCATTCTACCCTCCAACCTTGTCCCCATTTCTTTTTCGCCTTTCCGACTGCCAAATCCATTGGCAACGGACCTTGACTGAACAGCTTGCTGCATATTGTTCCCGAAAGATATAAGCAGGATACAGTTCAGCTCAGCTTCAGCCTACACACTGCAGAGGACAATACTCCAATAAATATATAGTCCTTGCCCAAGAGATGAAAATGCTAGTGAAGCATATTCTTTCTCAGATATGACATACTATCTATCCACACACCAAGTTCGAGCAGAAAACATGTAATAGAACACGGAAAAAGAACGATACAAACGGCAGCCAGGTGCACTAAGTTCCCGCTCTATCCGTGGGTCTAAAGAAGGGCCATATCGAATAGGATCTATCATACACAGCCTTACCTTGTGCTTCTGCAAGAGTCTGTTTCAGGAGAAAATGTATCTCACAAACAATAATTAGGCAAGTTAGCAATTGTACGTACTAGATAAGTTCAAATACCCTACAACACTAAGGACTTCAACCCCCTACCCCCACCCCCCAACAATATTCTTCTTAGTGAGAGATCAAAACAAAATCATCACTAAAATTTAAACTGGAACATAATATACAATAAAACAACACCTGAACAACAAAAAGACTTCTGGTTGGTAATATAGACGATTAACAAATTACAAATCAACGCTCTTGATTCAATATCAGATGTTCTTCCTGATAAATTCACTGAATTGTTAGGCTCATCAATAATGTATCAACCCTGAGGAGAGTCAAAGGAATATCAACATTAAACCACCATTAGAAGTATTGGAAACTTCACTAGCTTAGATTTTAACATTGTCTCATACAAATGGAACGCTATGACTTTGACATATTCCCTAAGCACATATATCTTCCTAATCCAAATGGAGACATGAAACTAGGCCTTAGTAAATGGGTTCTCAAGTAAGTAAAAACCTTCCATCAGTCTTAGTACCTGGCCTAGGTAAACTCATTAGATTTTAGAAGAATCCAAAACTACTAAAGCAAGTAATTGCAGCCAAAATATAATCAAGAATCTAGGCTAACCACCTGAAAGTAAGGAAAACACCAGAGTTGGATACGTAGAAACGACAGAAAACCATTAGGGTCTGGTAGACTGGCAGTAGTTCTAAAATCTTGGAGCAATCTTGACCCCCCCACCCCACCCCACCCACCCACACAATCAACCTTTCCCTATTCAATATAAAAACCCTAACCCCAAAGTCTCTATACTAACCCACATTGGGGGTTTCTTTTTCCTGTAATTACAATACATATAGCTTACAGTTATCAAGTAGAATTAACCCATATAAGCAACAAGAAAAATCAAGAAACACTAAAGATATAATCAGTGTAGAGTACCAAGCACAAACAATGAAGCTGTACAAGAAAACACAAAACACCCCATAAGAAATCTTCCCCAAACCGCACGAATTCACCACAAGACAATCAATAAAGTTGTGCAAGAAAACGAAAAACAGTAATAAATCAAATAAAAATTCTAGCTCAGACACAAGATAAGAAACTTCATCAATTTTGCCGATCCAAAACAGATGATCCAACAAATATACGATCAAATACGGATGAAGAAACTTACGAATAGATAGATATATATAGAGAGAGAGAGATTGAAGGTAGCGATCAAGAAAGGGGGATTGATCGGAGACGACGATGCTTTCTGTGTCGAAGAAAAATTGAAAGATGAACACAATAGTCTTTGCGGGTCTAACGGTACCGGATAGCCCAACTTAGACCAAAGAGAGACTCAATGGCCCGTTTTATAATATGGGTTCCGGACTCAACCCAAGACCCGAAATACGTAATAATCTCGTCTAAGGAGCTAAGTATTCGTGACCGTTAAAAGTTTTAAGCGCACGTTGATCCTTTGACTATGGAATAAGTTATTTCGATATTAATTATTTGGAGATTAGTTATTTTCAGAGGCGGATCTATGTTTGAGAGAGTAGTGCACGTGCACCCGTTTACTTCAAAAAAAAATTATGTGTATATACATATATGTACCTACATAAGGATCATATAATTAAATGTGCACCCTGAACACATAAGTTGAGTGGGTGCATTGGTCCGACAGTGTTCATTGCGCATCTTCACAAGTGGAGTATCATGAGTTCTATTTTGGTGTTGTGTTTTCTTTTTGTCATTTCAAAAAAGGCATATTAAAAACCTCAAGCAACTAGAAACCTCAAAGTGTACAGAGGGTCAAGACTCGAGACTATCCAACAATAGAGTGAATTATGTTATATTTTTGTTTAATTTATATTTATATATACCTTCGATGTTGTACTTGTTTGACATTATTTTCCGATGAAGTGTTAGTGCTTTGACTAACCCGCATCCGCCTTTAGTAGTGCCCCCATCGTCTTCAAATCATGGGTTCGCCTCTGGTTATTTCAGTATTATCATTCTACTTTTAATACGGGATAAAAATAATACTACTCCATAATTTGGGTTAACTAATTTTAGCATAAGTTATCCCGTGATTTTTATTTCAATCCAAATATGGATAAATTAATCCCGAAATTAGTTATTGTTTATCTCTCGTATGCTTTAATCTCTTTTCGATAAATTTTATTTAAATACTCAAACTATTTACTTATTTTTAATTGAACCTGGAAAGATTAGAAATTTTGTGTGTATTTAAAAAGTTGTTAAGTTAATCATATAAAATATTTATTTATACACACCAATCTTCATTGAAACATATTTAACGTTTTATAATTTATTAAGACTAAATCATATCATTAAAGAAGGTGATACATTTAACTAATTAACTTGTATCATCAATAAATAAATGTGCGAGTATTACAAGTTGCACATATATAAGTTTAAAAACTCCTTGTTTTATTCACTTGAATCAAGGCCTTTAAAAAGCTATTTTCATCACAATTTTTCTCCTTTCAAAATGTCTTCTATCTTTATTAGTATCAAGTTTAGAAAGAAATGAATATTGACAAATCTCCAATGAAACAAACACGATGTACACCTTACCTTGCGTGCTCCCTGTTTGGTGAATCTCAAGGCAAAAGATCAAACACCCCTTAGTGTGAAAGGAGCAGAAAAGGTAAAGGGATAGTAAGAATCGAATCCTCACAATCAATAAGCATGAGAACTTCCACTTACACAGCTAAATTATAAGCTTTGATGGTGCGTTTTGAATTAGCGCGGGTTGATCTTTGACTACACAATCATTTGATTATTATCAACAATCACCAATCCCCAAGTCCTTAACTTACAACAAATTCACAATGCCAAAATGATACAACATCAACTCAATCCCTACTACACACCTATTATTCTTTGTTATTGCATAGCGAGATGAGCTGCGTTAATATTACAATTTACACCACCGGAAGCAATAAATCCTGCACTATATCTGGAAAAATACCTGTTCATTTCTTAAGATTTTGAATGGCATCCAGTGGAAAGGGTATGTAAGTTTATAAATAAGATGTCAAGCTGGTTTGTTGACACAATGAAACTGGTGAGAAGATGATCGATCACAAACGTAAATTGATCTTCTCAGACCACTTGAAGATATCTGAGTAAACTTGGTCACCTCCCAAGTTTTCACTTGTACCACCAGCAGCAACTCTCATTATATCCTCTATCAAAGCGAAATTTCCCATTATATCAACATGTGCACCACTCTGTGTACCACGACCCTCGAGAAGGTTTGCAGGGGGAGAATGAAAATACTCCCTTATATAAGTTTTGATACCAGAGGGATTAAATCTAGTTCTTCCTCGCCATCCTTTTGCACACATGAATCCGGCACTTAATGCAGGCACAGTCTCATCACCATCTATCGTGTAAACACCAGATTTCAAGCAGCTACCTTCATCACCATCATCAGCTGAAGTATCAATCTGGAATGGAATATTGCATCCTGCTGTAGGTATCCGCTTGTAAACATATGCTCTTTCAGTTTCAATGCCAACTCCATACATTGAATAGATCTCCATGTCAGGAGCATTTGGTAACCTGCAGAAACAAATCAGATCAAAACAAAATGCAAGAGCAAAATAACTAAGACTAGTTTTAACTAAAGAAGCTGCTGCAAATTTTAGCAACGCCTTGTCATGGACATTCAAGTTTGACTAAACCTTCTGAGAAGTTCAAAAAGGGGGAAAGGGAAAGAGAATCTAAATGACAGTTCAGGTAATTTCCATGAGCCACAAGAAAACAAAAGTATCTAAAAGGGCTTGTGATCCTAACTTTTTCCTGTTTAAAAAACTGTATGAAAGGGGAAGAAATTTTTGCCCAAGTGGAAGCTACTAATTTTTCTTTACCACGCAAGAAGGCAAATGATAGAGCTTTACTGCCTAGAAGTGTTGGTTGTTTCTTCAGATTGGAAATCGCTACTGAATTTCTGTGTGGTTTTAAGTAGGATGGTCAAGACTCTTAACTGTAAAAGCAAATTTGGTTTTGGTTCTTGAACTTCAACCTATACAGTTAAAGACCTCTTTTCATCTTATCTGAAACGATTCAAGTAAGAACTACATTATAAGACACAAAAGCAACAATATGAGAGGACTCACTTTGTCTCCAATGGATTTGACCAATATTTGTAGTGTGAATACTTAGGATCATCCAAATCATCAGCTATCCCATATGAAAAATGAGCATTACCACGGGCCATCATTTTCGGAGCAACAAAGTTGAGCAAATCCACAATCTCTCCAGCTGTATAAACCTTGTACTCTTCCACTGCTTTAGTACCACTAACACCCATGTCTTGGTACTCGTTCCACACATCACAGGTGTTATTTGCAACATTACTGCCCTTAACAGCATCCTGCATGTAAATAAATGCTAGTTAGTTGCAAACATCAGGAAGCAAGTGGAAAAGACAATTTATTTTGGAAATTACAGCCTGTGAGCACAAAAAAAAATCTGACAAGGAAGTTAAGACAGACAAAAGCTGTTACAAATTTGCATAAATAGGAAGAAAAGGCACCCATATCATAGAAGGACACTGAGACATCACAGACCATCCATTTTTAATGTTATTCAGTTCAATCTCCTGGTAACTTTTATTTTTTCATGAGGTCAAATGTTATTTTGAAAAAGTATCAAGATGGTACAGGGAAGTACAAAAACTATCTGCATAAGAAAACATCACCGCATCAGGTCCCCCTCTAGCAAGCTAAGGAAATCCATGTACTGATCTAGGCTATATACCCTATGCCTATAACACCAGAAATATAAACTAAGCAAACAAGAGTTCTTAATTCTAGAAACATGCATCTTTTTTCCTTCAAAGCAAGCCTTTTTTTCTTCCCATCCATTAGTCCAAAAGATGCATATGGGAATGGTTCTCCAGATCTGCTTCAGATTACTTGATTGATGCACATTAAACATATGCTGCTGCTGATGTAGGGATCTTAAATATGAGTAATAATAACAAGAAGAAAAGGAAATAGATATTTCGTTGCTCTATATGAAGCACACTGTATAGCATAACCAATATGGTCTTCACATTTGAAATATTTGAGAGAACATGGTTCCATTTTCCATTGCTTTTCCTAGCAGTTGTGATGCTTTGCTTGTCTAGTTCTGCTTCTACTCAGTAGCTTTTCAGCAAACCCATGGAAATTTTTTGACTCTTGTGGTCTTTTTGGAGCATAATAAATTCAGATGAACTGGCATAATGAATGGAGTTCCTCATTTGGGAAAAAAGAAAACAACAAGTGACAAGCTTGTAGTATAATTTGCAAGTAAAGAAACACTTTTCAGCAGGGAGTTCAATATGACCTTAATTGTAACCATCTCGTCCCATTTACATTGGCAGCATATTTTTCTTTTGAAGGAAATTCTGAGCAGATTTTTTCTTTGAGATAGCAAGTGTTTAAGGAATGCCTCGTGCAGTACTTTATCTTATTTGTTTCTTTTTTAAGTGGATAAATCCTCATCTAATATTTATCACAAAAAAAAGGGAATGCCTTATTAAGGATGTGTAGAAAAACAATTGATATACAAGGACATCATCCACTTGTAATATATGGTTAGACTTCATTTATTTCCATTATTTTACACTGACATCACACCAAGCACATCACATTGGCTCTTAAACATGCAACACATGCTATGTTTGCCCACTGGTTTTATTATGACCAGCCAGGTATCCAAATCATTCTTTGGCAATTCCCCAAAAGAAGCAGTTTTTAGAAAGGCAACAGGCCATACCCCTGCTTGCGTATAGAATAAAAATATAAGTAAAAGACCCATAATTAGAACAAGAAATTAACATCAAAGTGCTAACTACTTCATAGATAGTTTTGTTTATGCTATTTTGGTGCCTCTGGCAGAGGCGGATCTAGGATTTGAGCTATATGGATTCAGATTTGGAATTCTATCACATCCCATATTAACTGGGTCTGAAATCTAGTATTTGTATTTATCTGGTTGATTTTTTAACACATATACATGGTCTAAGCTAAAGCTACTGGGTTAAGATGAACACAATTAAATCCCTTGGACTTTAGCATTTCTGTTGATCATAGAAGTCCATAAACTGGTCATCCAGAATCACCCACACCCACCACCAATGAAATCAATGCTCAAAGTTGAAACAAATAAAGGAAAATAGCGCATATGAGAGAAACAATGAGAGAATTTGGTTTTGGATTACCCTAAAGTCAATCCTCTTAAGATCTGATGGATGAGCCTCTGTTGCATCTTTTCCAAAGGACATCATCCTTCCATAACTGTAATATTTTGCTTTAGAATCTGTAGTTTGATTCTCGTGATGTCCTGAATTCTGAGCAGCATCGTCTCTGGACTTACTTTTGCAAGGAGAATAGCCTTCCTCGGGTGACCAGTCAAGACCGCCCCAGATCGTGTCCCCTCCTCTTGGTATCATTGACATGGTTGCATCCCAGGTTCGTGACATCTTCATTATGTGCTCTAATGTTTGAAAATGGAATATATCCGTGTCCAGAACACCTGGGGCCAGAGCCCTGAAATTGAGCTGAATTACTAAAGAAAGAAGAAGAAAAAATACATTACATACAAGACAAACTTAAAGACCTTGCTGCTCTGGAAAAGGACTAGGAGGATGTTGGTGCTGGACTGAATGATAACGAAGGGAGGATGAAGAAGATGAGTACTGACTACTGAGCGAGGACATTATGGAGTAATATGTTTGTTTGGTGTTGCCTGGTTGATGGGTGTTTTTGGCACTAGAGCAGTTTGTTTTTCCTTTTAGTGCCTACTCTAAAATGAATTGTGCTGATATGAACAACAATTTTATACATACTTTTTAATAGTTCAATGATTGAAAGGATATTAATAGAAAGCTTTCAGGAATCTGGTTAACATTTTGGAGATGCTCGAAGTTTTCAGAACGCAGCTTGAAAGACACAAAACAAGGGATAATTTCATGGCATGTAAGGAAGTTACTGCATGGATCACAAATTAGTTTCAGTAACCAAATAAAAGGATTTAGATCTACATAATTTGCACCCTTCCTTTTAACTGGCTGGCAAAGAAGAAAGATTTCCAGAGAGTTAGTTTACCTGGCAACAGCAATATCCCGTGCTTCAGCTGAGAAAAGGCCAGCTATAGATTTTGGAACACCAAGCAACGGCCCACCAATATTCATCACTGCTTTAATGTGCTTGGCGCACCAATCGGGTCCACCACCACCACCCACAGGAGCTGGTGCCTCCACCCACTTCATAAAATGCAAAAAGTATACAACCCCCATGGAATGTGGAACAATTACTGCCTTCTTGCCACTGGTTGCAACCATCAGTTCTATATTGCTTTTTATCCGGCTTAGGGTCTGGTCGCGCACCTATTGAGGAAAATTGAGCATCACAGTTATAACATTTTAAAATGATTTAATGGAATAGCTTTTAACGTGATTTGATCAAATACAAACACAGACGACACCACATAAGGAGACATTAGTACCTCGGTGTTCTGAAAGGCAAGCCTCCAATCATATGCAGCCATATACATGGTTTTCTCCTCGTATCCTATTCGAGCCAAGTTAGCAATCAAAACTGCCCAGACAAAGTATCCTGGAGCAAAGTAATCTGCAGCAACAAGTCCACTAACTGGCCTAACTCTAATACCAGGAGGATCCATCCCAGTTTCATTATCTAATGTCATGTGGTTCACCCAGCATAGTGGTCTGCAAAGGACCATACATAAAATTTAAGAAGTGAAAGAAAATGCTAGCAATGGCGACAGAGATTTAGTTCTTACGGGGTGAGCAAGAGGTTAAGATGTTTTTTATTTTTGTTTTTCCTTTAAAAAAGAAAAGGTTTTAGGTTAAGAACCATGACTTTGAAGTGGAAAAAATACAAGAAAGAAAGTAAATATGAGATCCCTTCATTCCTAAACAAAAGTCTCTTACTAAATCAGAAAGTCGCACTGCCTAACTGAAAGATCTATTACACTGTGAGGCTTACAATTCCTGGAGGGCAAAATTCAACGGGCAAAATTAATTATGGTGGATTCCCTATTAGGAGTAATTTTTTTCAAACCTTATTGCTAGATATTAGTAGTTTCTTTAACCGAACAATTTCAGTGTATTCAATGCCACAGCTGTTCTACCCCAAAGACAGATGATCGTTTATAACAACTTCAGCTGTACATCCTTCCCACAAGTGAAATTTATTCGTTGCACTTGCTCTGCCTCATTTTGTGGCCTTATTTGACTAGAATGTATATGAGTGAAAAAATTGGAAATTAGTGGACTTCTTTGTTGAAAAGGCGTAACATGATGTTCTTCCTTTCCTCTTTTTGATAGATGTGTCATATGATGCTCAAAATTTACAATATAGTGGAGTGATGGTTTGTATGAGAAACTTTTTCAATTAAGCAAAGGATCATGTAAACCAAAACAGATTAAAATGGATTGTCCGCTTGTGAATTGAGATAGGTAGAATATCTAAGTAGTTAATCTTGAGTAGAACTGTCCATGACATTCGGAAAAAATTGAAGCTAATTATATGCTAGTTTTCGCTATGGAAATTGAAATCTCTAGTTTGTTTCTTGGTCAATCTGGAAACAGCAGTTTAATATGATGAGGGTCTATAATCTTCTCTACTTAAACCACTTAAGTTGTAAAGCTAGATCTTTTAACATGATTATAGAATTGTTTTTAGTAGAATTAACTGATGCAAGAAGTATATCTTATATTGAGCTTTGTATTAATCATCAACAAGAATTACAATATGAACCAACGCCAGAAGGAAGATATACTAAAGTACATCAACTTAAAGACACTGTATTAGTTTGTAAGTGGTAACTTTGACAGAGTTGAAATTGCAAGCAATAGAACAACATAAAACTAGAAGGTTTCCAATGTCAAACAGCTTCCTTATTCAGCAATATTTAGCTGAAAGAAGCTATCTCAAGAGATGAGATCAGTGTCAATATCCAGCTGAAACTAAGGTAAATCATGCTTCTTGCAATCAAAACAGTATTTAAGAACCAAAATCTTTGCAAAAAACCAATTACCCTGAACAGTAACAGACAGAGACATTACCTTTTGTACACTTCTCCAAATGTCCCGCCCCAAAGCCGCTTCCGAAACAATCCTTCAGCACACTGATGTCCTTCCCACAGTTCAAGTCCACACGTGACAATTCCAGGAATAAAAACCACCGGATGCTTAGCCTTCAACCCTTCCTTCTGCAACTTGATACCCGGCGGGTCAGGTAACGGCCCTGTAATCGCCTCCGCCACATACTGCGGGAACGACGCCGGCATAGCATTGTATAAAAACAACAAAATCCACCACACACAACATATGCATCCTACGAACCAACAGCAATTATCGATACACGACCATTTCTTCTTCTTTCCAGACTTTACATTCTTCTTCTTACTCTTCTTATCGTCTTCTTCCGCATCAAGCTTTGGCTCCACATTCGATTGAATTTCATTTTCAGGTGCTTTTCTTCTTCGTAATAACGACATCTCTTTATCTTTTATATAGCTTCAATTAACAAAAATGAAAATACATAATTTATATACAGCTTCCTAGGGTTCTATGAGAACAGAGACCACCGGCAGTCGCCGCCGGCAACGGCAGAAGGGTCGGCGAAACAGGG